>NC_140972.1:15419383-15426883 GCF_056783735.1 Eptatretus burgeri
GCTCGTTGCCCCTGTGATTGGCCAAAAGGGGCGCCAAGTCCGCTGATTGGCGTGGTGGGCGTCATGGCGGACCGCCCCTCAAACAGGAAGATGAGTAATATTGTCCTGCGTTGGCTCCCATTGGCCGGATCCTATGTATAAAATAATCCACAGCGCACGTACACTTAATTCCCATTAGACACAGGGGATGGATTCTAACTATACACATATACTTAACGAAATAACTGAGCTACAGGGACCTGTCGTGTGCACATGGCTACCAGATTCGTAACAGTATAACGCATCTCCGAATACTAGAAGCGACATTTATCTATTCCATGAATCCCATGTTATGTTGCCAAAAGGAGTTTGTCCACTCGCTTTGCTTATTTGTGCAAAGAAAAAGAGGAACAAGAACTTGTCTCACGATCACAGATGTTCATGAAGAGGATTCTGCAACAGCCTTTGTGGCTCCGCCTTATACAATGCAACCTCCAATTGGTGAGGTGAACACTGAACAGGTTCCTCCCACCTAGACTGGTGGGAGGTGATGGCATATTGGTGGAGAATGTCCAATTCGAATTGACTATTGATGGGTGTCCATTGGATTGTCCTTCTTCCTTGTCTCATTCACTCTGCGTGAATTTCTCCTGAACAGAGCTCAACGAAAAGCTTTGTGGTTTTCTTTTTAATTTGTTTAATGGTAATGTCCTTCAAATTTCTCTGTTTGTGTCTATATTGAAGTTTTGTAGTACCAAGCATCTTTTTAACATTACATTTTGGAGAAAATCTGCAAGTTAGAGTAAACTTGAGTCTGTTTGTCAATGATCTGCTCCTTCCTCAGTGACAGTGTTTTGATTATTGAAACAATTTCAACTTTATGATCAATGGCAAGGCATCTGCATACAAATATTTTGTGCACACTTTCATGGCATACGGTCATCTTGCTTGAATGAGTGCATCTGTTCTCTTTCTTCACATACCAGACCTTTTCACTCCAAAGCCGTACACATTAAGCCATTGCCTATGTTCTTCTTTCATATGCAGCACAAGGCTGAACATTAGCTTCTTTGCCTGAGGATGTGGCTGTGTTGCTGATGCAACACTCTTTGTAGCTTTGGGCAGGAATTTGTAATTTGTTCAGGGTGCCGGTGATAGCTCGCTTACTCTTCAGAAAGATTCTGTACAATCGGGATGAGATTCCATACAATTTGCCAATTTCAGAGCCAAAATACTGCAAAAGTGCAAATTCCTTTTCTGATTCATGTTCTGATTTGTGTTCAAAATATATAATTCAATTGAAATTAAGGAGCTCCTCGATCATAGACTGACATCTGCAGACAGATAGCAGATAGAGTGAACCAATCGCTGAACTTCACTTTGGTTTTGCACACGGAGTAATATTTCTGTTGTAGTTTGATAGCAGACATGACTTAAGGATACTGTGTTATGGTTGGTTGTGGAAACAGTCATTGTTAGCTTTTTGTTCTCGTAAATGTGCTTTGTACTTGCTCTAAATCATCGTGGACATGATTCTTGTTTTCTATGAATGCTCTATTTGTGCTGCAAAAGTTGTCATCAATTCATACCAAAGAAGAACCACGTCCACAAGAACCGCTTTGAGTAATCGCGAGGGATTTCTGCAAAGACTCGAAAGCAAACATCACCATTTCCATCCTCCAGGCCATTAGTTGTGATTGGATCCTTGTGTACATGACTGTTGTGCGTTTCCACAGAGTGGGCAGAAAAGCTGACGGATATGAATCGAGGGAAGCACTTCATTGGAGACTTTCTCCCACCTGATGAACTGGATAAATTCATGGAAACTTTTAAAGCTCTAAAGGTATGTGAGAGCAGTTCAAGGTTAACATTGATTTTATATTGTTCAATGATATTGTCTACCCAGAGCAAGTTGTACAAAAGGGATAACACTGGTCAAAACATTCTGGTGGTGACCAATGTAGTCACTTCTGCTTTGTAATGGAGGTTTAACATTAAGATCCTTATGAAGGACAACATCGAACAATTTGAAATTCTATCAAAAATTGCACAATTTTAATGTCCTTCACAGAGTTGTATATTTCATTGGTGCGGTAAGTTCAAAAAACACCAACGATGATCTTGAGCATTCTTGCCTGCAACTGAGTGCCGTCACTCAAGCAAACATTGGATGTGTTGAACAACTAATTGTGGAGAATTTCTCAATTGGTGTATATGAAACTGGAGGAGGTTTGGAATACAATATGCAAATCGTTCATTCATTCATTCTCACATTCAAGTTCATTCAATATAGTTAGTGTAACATTGCGACCTCACATTTGATCAAAAGCTAACTCATGGCCATTGCAACAGAAGCTCATGAAACGCCTTCAGAGCGAGGGAGATCGTTACGTGTAGAGGAGTGACATGAGATGAGATGAGATGGAATCCGGGTACATCATTTTTGCACCTGAGTTGAGGCAAACTGGATGTAAAGACATTCTTGGACCCCTCCACAAAAACTAATTTGAGGTTCTGCCATCAGCCGGAAAGGTGATGGCAATCCTGTTTTGGGACTGGTTTAATGAATGTGGAATTTTTTTGAATGTTGTAAATCCATAACTGCTTGGTGCACGCACACGCACACACACGCACACGCACACACACACACACACACGCACACACACACACACACACACACACACACACACACACACACACACATTGATTTGAATTGTAAAATGATATTGTCTACCCAGAGCAAGTTGTACAAAAGGGATAACACTGGTCGAAGCATTCTGGTGGTGAGCAATGTAATCACTTGTGCGAGCAATGGAGGTTTAACACTCACACGCACACGCACACACACACACTAGTGCTTGGCTGATATCGCCAATTTTTCAAACATTAATCTTTATAAACAGCTGTTTGTGATGGGTGGGAAAAAATTTGGCTTGGTAATTTAAAAAAAAAAGGCAAACGGCTTGGAAATCGGGAGTTATAAAATATATTTTGCTTTGTAACTCAGAGAAACATTTAACCTTTATAAAGCAAATCTGATAACCAAATGCTTTAGAAACAGTCACGAGGACAAAAGAAAACCTGATAAAACCTCCATAAGATATGGAATGAAACTTTGCCACCACGGCACCTGTAACAGGCGTGGCATGTCCACACACCCGCAAAGAGTCCCTGTAGATCCAAATTTACCCATATGTACCATATTTGTGTGTGCTGTATAGTGTATACGTACGTCTACTTTGTAGTAACTGTCGGATGTACATCCCGACTGGTACACGAACTCGACCACGATCGACTGTAGGGCACTCGGTAAGCACTCCAACAGAACATTTGACTTGGCAAGCAATTACCAATTGCTGTTGATAAAACCATGCACTCAGAAATGCCCAAGCAATGTCTGAATTGCACAAATGAACACTTTTTTTCAGAGTCATAACTGCTGTTGAGTTTAATTCTGGAGCTTAAATTTTGTAATTCATCTGAGTTTAAGAGTTTCTCCAGGTTATCGCATGTGCAGAAATGAAATATAGCCACAAATGCTGATGTCTCTGGGCCTATATAACCATTGCAATGTACCCAACGATTCTTAGCTATGATGAACAGGCATTCAATAATATAAGGGAGGAAAGTGAAAAAAAAACCTTTGACATCCAGAAATCCTTGCCTGTTCCAAGTCAAAGCATGGTGGAGCAGGCCAAAAAACATGGCGGCTTCAGACCCCAGCGAGGTCACCCAGAATATGCCTTAATCCTATGCCCAGAGAGCAAAGTGGCCAAGGATCGTCTGATAAAGGATATAATGAAATATGGCTGTTAATTATCTTCAAATGAGGTGTTTTAATTACCCTAAACACCCAATTTTCACTCTTGCACTTCGTTGGAGTTTTATTAGTGTGCATACAAAGTTTCAGGCTGGAGGTTTTATGGTTTTCGAGTTATGTAGGAGACACACAAACGTGTGTGTGTGTGTGTGTGTGTGTGTGTGTGTGTGTGTGTGTGTGTGTGTGTGTGTGTGTACACACACGTACACAGTACCAGTCAAAAGTTTGGACACACCGACTCATTCAAGGGTTTTTCTTTATTTTTACTATTTTCTACATTGTAGAATAACAGTGAAAACATCAAAACAATGAAATAACACATGTAATTATGTAGTAACCAAAAAGTGTGAAACAAATAAAATCTTCTTCTCCTTCTTTCGGCTCGCTCCCGTTAGGGGTCGCCACAGCGGATCAACCGTCTCCATTTCGCTCTATCCTCCACATCTTCCATTGACACTCCAACCACTCGCATGTCTGCCCTCACCACATCCATGAACCTCTTCTTTGGCCTTCCTCTTCTCCTCCTGCCTGGCGGCTCCATCTTCAACATCCTTCTCCCGATATACTCTGCTTCCCTCCTGTGCATATGTCCAAACCATCTCAATCTCGCCTCTCTCACTTTGTCTCCAAACCGTCCTACCTGCACTGTCCCTCGAATATACTCATTTCTTATCCTATCCATCCTCGTCACTCCCAACGAGAATCGCAGCATCTTTAACTCTGCCACCTCCAGCTCCGCTTCCTGTCTTTTTGTTCGTGCCACCGCCTCCAAACCATATAACAAAGCTGGTCTCACTACCATCTTATATACTTTCCCCTTCACTCTTGCAGCTACCCTTCTGTCACAAATCACTCCTGCAACTCTTCTCCAACCACTCCATCCTGCCTGCACTCTCTTTTTCACTTCTCTCCCACACTCTCCATTACTTTGGACAGTTGATCCCAAGTATTTAAACCCATCCACCTTCCCCACCTCAACTCCTTGCAACCGCACCATACCACCACCCTCCCTCTCATTTACGCACATGTACTCCGTCTTACTCCGACTGACTATCATTCTCCTTCTCTCCAGTGCGTACCTCCACCTCTCGAGGTTCGCCTCAGCCTGCTCCCTACTCTCTCTACAGATCATGATGCCATCCGCGAACATCATAGTCCATGGAGACTCCAGTCTGATCTCGTCTGTCAACCTGTCCATCACCACTGCAAACAGGAAAGGGCTCAGAGTCGATTCTTGGTGCAATCCCAGTTTTACCTTAAACCGGTCCGTCATTCCTACCACACACCTCACCGCTGTCACACTGTCCTCATACATATCCTGCACGATCTTCACATACTTCTCCACCACTCGCGACTTCCTCATACAATTCCACAACTCCTCTCTTGGCACCCTATCATAAGCTTTCTCTAAATCCACAAACACACAATGTAACTCCTTCTGGCCTTCCCTATACTTCTCCATCAACATTCTCAAAGCAAACATTGCATCAGTGGTGCTCTTTCCTGGCATAAACCCATATTGCTGCTCAGAGATCGTCACCTCTCCTCTCAACCAAGCTTCCACTACTCTTTCCCACACCTTCATGGTGTGGCTTAACAACTTTAACAAGAGCCAGAAAACAACATCTTTCTCATCTCAAGTCTGAACTCTCAAACCTCTCTCCCTCCTCAAAATCCTGGTGGCGTTTAATCAAATCTGTTTCTGGTGTATGTTCCCCCTCCATCCCCTCACTTACCTCAAATGGCCACACTGCTGATTCCACACGTGATAAAGCTGAATGTCTAAACTCGGTGTTTGCAGCTAAATCTTGTGTCCTAAACCCATCACTATCTCTACCCACTTTACCCAGTCGCACCCAACTGTCCCTGGACTCTGTATCCTTTTCTCCTGACAAGGTGGAGAGCTTGCTTTCAAACCTCGAGTCAGATTCTGCAACCGGTCCAGACGGCATCAGCCCACGTGTCCTCAAAGCCTGCTCTTCTGCTCTTGCTCACCCTCTCTCTGTTCTATTCACCCTCTCATTTGCCCAAGGTCATCTGCCATCTGCTTGGAAATCTGCTAACATCACTGCCCTGCATAAAAAGGTGCAAAAACAGATCCCTGTAACTACAGACCAATCAGCCTTCTCCCAATCATCAGCAAGGTGATGGAATCCATCATCGCCTCAGATATGAAATCCTTCCTCTTCTCCAATGGCTTGATTTCCAATCATCAATTTGGTTTCAGACCAGGTCACTCTACCCTGGATATGCTGCTTCTGCTCTCCCATCAATGGATGGAGGTCCTCAATGCCAGACAGGAAATCCGAGCCGTATCCCTGGACATATCACGTGCTTTTGACACAGTCTGGCACCCTGCCCTACTCACCAAACTCTCTTCCCATGGTATTCAAGGCCATCTCCACTCATGGCTCGCAGACTTCCTCTCCTGTCGCAGTCAACGTGTGGCCCTAAATGGAGTTCTTTCATCCCCTCTTCCTGTGCAGGCTGGAGTTCCTCAAGGTAGCGTTCTGGGTCCTGTTCTTTTTCTGGTTTTCATCAATGATCTCTCGGACTCTCTGGAAAATCCTCTATTTCTCTTTGCCGACGACTCCACCCTCTGCCGTACCATCTGTCATCCCTCAGACCGGCAAGCAGCAGCTTCTTCACTCACTGCAGATCTGGATAAAATCACAAACTGGTCCAACACGTGGAACATGTCTTTCAATCCAGACAAATCTCACACTCTCACTATGTCTCTTCGAAAGGACCGTTTACAAAACCCCCCCATCCACTTTCTCAACAATCCTCTGGAAGAAGTCTTTTCTTTCAAGCTTCTAGGTCTCACTATCTGCCATGACCTTTCCTGGGAAAGTCACATTTCCAACCTCGCCTCAAAAGCCAGTCGCCGACTGGGGATCCTCCGTCGTGCTAAGTCCTTCCTCGGCCCTCTTGAGCTCCTGACCACTTACAAAGCTTTTGTCCGTAGCCTGATGGAGTACTGCTCTCCCCTCTGGGCTGGTGCTCCTTCCTCCCACCTTTCTCGGCTTCACGCTGTCGAAACCAGGGCATTTAAGATCATCGGCATCTCCCGCAATGAAGCTGAGTCTTTGGGCCTCTCACTCAATCACCGCAGGTTGGTCGGTGGTCTTTCTGTCTTCTACCGACTCCTCTCCAGCCTTGCCCCCCTGCTCTCTCTGCGATTTGTCCCCACCACATTTCCACAGGGCGCTCAAGGTCCGCCAACAACCCCCTTCTGGTAAAACTACCAAAATCACGAATCACTGCTCATCTTCACTCTTTCATTCCTCTTTTTTCCCGCCTTTGGAATAAACTTCCTCACTCTATTCTTTCCCATTCTTCCCTCCAGGCTTTCAAAACAGCTGTTCACCACCACCTCTTATCTTCCCCCATCCAAATCCTCAATCTCTTCTACCCCCGATAATCCACCCAAGCCCACTTCCTTCATTTCTCCTGCTTTCCTTCCTGAAAGTCCCTGAAATGTCCATCTTCTCTTCGCCATGTTCCCCGTCCCATCCCTCTCCCTTCCACAGTTCACCTAATGTGTCTGTTCCCCACTGTTTTGTCCCTTCCACTCCCGCCCCTCTTGTCTCATGCCTCCTTGCTGTGAGTTGTGTGTTAGCTCTCATACGAGCCTCGACCAAGGTATACAAAAAAAAAAAAAAAAAACTTTATCCCTCTGTAATTTCCACAGCTCTGCA
>NC_140972.1:15431883-15441883 GCF_056783735.1 Eptatretus burgeri
TGGAGGCGGTTTATTTATTTATAACCCAAACATGGCGGTTGTAATCGCTCTACCGCAAACGGGACGAGGAAGGTGGCACGAGTCACTTTTCACTGAGTTGATGATGTTTATTTGTTTTTTATTATTAACCAGAAATAACAAGACTCGGCAAGAAAAGGGATCCGGGGAGATTCGACGGGATGGTGTGGGATCGGGCGTGGGGAAAAACACAGACAATTCCAATGAATATACAATTCTCAAACCCTCTCAGGCGCCAAGTACACACACACACACACACACACACACACACACACACACACACACACACACACACACACACACACACACACACACACACACACACACACACACGCACACACACACACACACACACACACACACACACACACACACACACACACACACACACACACACACACACACACACACAACGTAGCTACTTCTGGTGGTCAGGCTGGACCGTGGTGTGGACGCAACTGTCCCTGGATCAGCGTCGGACGAGCTGGCCTTGCTCTCGTCAGGGGGGGGGGCAGGAGAAACCGTGGTGCTGTCGACCTCCTGGTCCTGGCCCAAGTCCGCTCACAGCCGCCAGGGAACCAGTTCTGGTGCCAAATTGCGAGCAGGAGAGGGAGGCAGGTCCGCCCGCCGTTCGACCCCGTACTCCGAGTCAGCAGAACCCCAGAGCCAACTAAGGTGAGGCACGAGGCTCAGCAAGGCTCCAAGACACGATGAAGAACACTATCAAATCAGCACAACAACAAGTACGCTTCCCGCGCAACAGCCTCCACACCAAAAAAACACGATCTTTTTGTCCCGATCTTCTTCCTCTTCCTTTTCGACCCCGAACAGAACCTTTTTATCCTCCTGTCCTCGTCACTTCCAATTGAGCCGTTTATTGGCCCACCGCCGTCGCCTTCCGCCAATCGTGATCACGGGGCGGAGCCATCCGCAGCCCTGTCCTGTGACGTCACGGCCAGCCTGCAGAGAATACCAAAAGGGGTTTACGCAGACACACTTACCCTATCCCGTGTCCCTATCTAATTACGTGACAATTATCATTTCCCCCTTTAAGAAATGAACATTTACTAGACAACTTATCGCCACTGAATTGCTACTTATTACATCGAGATCCTGGTAAACTCGAACAGCATGGCATACCTAATTAAACATCCTAATTACCCTTTGAATGCATACCCCCCCCTCAAACGTAACAATATATATTTATATATATATATATATATATATATATATATATATATATATATATATATATATATATATATATATATATATTGTTGCGAATTCACGCCCGCCGGCGTGCGGACGGCCTCGTCACTCGAATCGCGACCGTGTCGCCCACCGGATGGACAATTCAGTCGTGACCCTCCAGGAACTAATCGCCCGGAGCCAGTCACGGATGGGCCTTTCGACCTCACCACAATCGTGCCAATCGGCCACCCACGTAGGATAGGGTTGTTCGGCAAACTCGACCTACCTAAGTACCCACGCGGATGGTAAACCGGGCGATCGTACCTCGCCGCAGGTCGACTCCGGACACGAGCCGCTTGGGCGGCCCGTTCCGTTCTATCGGGATAACCGAGCAGTGTTATCGTCGACCTCGACGGTTCAGATTATTTACCGGGCGTTTTGCACCCACTACGAACCCTTTATGTGAAGCAGGATGGAGGGTCAATAAAGAAAAGACGAAGCGAAACGGGAAAACAGTTCACACAATGCACATTTATTTGCCGGCACACGGAAAGCACATATATATATATACAGCCAAACAGTCAAAATGCACATAGAGCAACCAAAACAAAGGCAACAACGACGCAGAATTACTACCGACTACGCGCACACACGGCAACACTTATACAGTTATACTTTACAGACGGCGCCAACACACATTTACACAAAAGCAAAGGAAAGAAGCCACCCTCATAGACAAGGGGGCAGACAGGCCTGTAGGCCGATTGTGCGCGTGACCTGGAGGAGCGGCCAGGCCCGCGAGACCGGGGGGGTCCTACCCGCGTCCTCGTGATGTGTTGGCGGACGAGCCGCAGATGTGGCCGCGTGGCTGTGCTCCGACTCCGTGCTCCTTGGTGGGTTTCGTTGGCACGACATTTGGAGTGGGGTGGGAACGGGGCCCCCTTTTTTGCACTATCTCAGCACGGAGGAAAGGGGGAATTGTTGATGCCCTGGGGGAGGGAGAATGGCTGGCTGGCTTGGGTCCCGCGACGAGCAATCCCACACCGCGACCTCGTCGCCGACCGCCATCCTTCTCGCCTCGGACCCGAGCTCCTTTGCCTCTTCCCGCAACTCTTTTCAGCCGACTCCAGAACCCAACTCGAAGACACACCGATCACTTCGCCACCCGACTCGACTGACTTCATTCGCCTTGCGCTCGCCTTCTTATAGGCTGGCAGGAGCAGCTAATGTGCAAATATCCGGATCAGGATGACCTCGGGGGCGGAGCCACGCTCACCCATTGGTCGAAGGAAAGGGGGCGTGAATCTCCCCTGATCCTAGAATTTGCATATATCGATTTCACACAGAAGCGCCTGGAGGCGGGGCCAAGCCGCCCGCGCTTGCTAATTGGACGGAGCAAAAGTGGGCGTGTAGTGTTCCTGATTCGAATTTTCCCTCGGAAAGGCCGCTATTTGCGCTCGCGGCTCGGTGCGTTCGGCACCAATCGCCGAACGGGCCGGAGACAGCCCGACGCTCAGTGTTCACAGGTGGTGCGGGAATGGCCGTAGAAGGAGAGAGGTGAAGGTGGTGGAGGGTTTTCGGTGGTGCTTTGATGGTTATGGTGCCGTTTGGGAATGGCGGTGATGCGATGATGTGGGATTGAGTTGTGAAGGTAAAGGTCGTGGCTGTTGGCGTTGTTGTTTTTGTCCGAGGGTTGGAGCGTGGTTGCAGTTGGTGACGATGGCTGGCGTGGTGGTTATTGTGTAATAGCGGTTGAGACGTGGTTGGTTCAAAATAAAGACAGAACAGAAAAACGGCTTTCTCAAAGCGTCACAGCCTGGATGAATCGCATAAATTCCCTCTATACAACGGGTTTGGGCTAATTCCACATGTACCTAGAGATATCTCACCTACGGGCCCTTCATGGTGTAATGCGAATTTCCACAGCCATAACAATATTATATATATATATATATATATATATATATATATATATATATATATATATATATATATATATACATACATACATACATACACACACACACACACACACACACACACACACACACACACACACACGGTGAGTCAGAAGTCGTGCCCGATTTCTGTCAGTTGATTGTTTGTTTGCCATTTGTATTACAGTGTACAAGAAGGTAGAAATAAATGAATGACATGTTTATCTAACCATTTATTCAAGAAAATATTATTACAGAACTGTGCCAAGCTGTTTTACTTGCAATTTTCAAAGTGCCCTCCCTCGTGATCGATGCACACTTACAGCCGAGCAGGCACAGAGCAGCACACATGTCTGCAGACTTCAAGATCAATTTCCTCAAACTTTGCAGTGATTTGAGCCTTCAATTCCTGAATGGTACAACACTTTTCACGGTAAACAAGGTCTTTCATGAGCCCCCAAAGAAAGAAATCTGGAGGTGTATGGTCTGGGGAGCGTGCCGGCCACTCGATCGGACCACGGCGGCCGATCCACTTTCTGGGAAAGTTTTCATCAAGCCACTGACCAACATAACGTCCAGAATGAGGTGGAGTTCCATCATGCTGGAAATAACAGTCCTGATCTTGTACCCTGGGCCAAAAGAAGGTTTGCAGCATATCCAGGTAAATTTCGGCAGTGACAGATCCCTCAAAGAAAAAGAGTCCAATTATCCCTAATGGAGATATGGCTGCCCAAACTGTCACTCCAGGTAAATTTACCTCCTTCTCAACTGTCACTCTTAGGTTATTCACAGCCCAGTCGACACAATTGTGTCTGTTAATTGTGCCATTAAGCTTAAAACATGCCTCATCTGACCACCAGATGTTGTCTCGCATTGTGTCCTCCGTGAAGTTTAGCTAAGAACTCTTCGCAAAATTGAAGACGGCGGTCGTCATCTCCATCATGAAGGGCATGCAGTAAGCGTGGAATGTAAGGTTTCCATTTTTTCTGGTGAAGGATTTGGATAACACTTGATTGGCTCACTTCCAACTCTGCAGATAAACGACGAGTTGACTTTTGCGGACTTTGTTCCAGTCTTCTGATGGCTTCCTCAGCCGTGACAGTCAAAATGCACTTATACAGTCAAAATGTCATCTTCTGATGGCATTTCACTGCATTCGTTGCCGTTTTCGGACGACCGGACTTCTTTTCAGTGGCAACCGACCCTGTTGCTTCAAATTTCTCGACAATCAATCGTATGTTTCTTCCCTGAGGTGGGTTAATATCGAATTCCTGTGCCAAACGGCATGCTGTCAACGTTGGTTGTTCATTACATTTGTAGTAATGTTTCACGGCCACAATGCATTAATTCATTGAAAGGTTATTCATGGTTCAATTTGGTGAAAATTCAGTAACTTTCCAAACTCCAGCAATAACCTGCAAAACAAAATCAAAAATAAATAATTTACAAAAATTAATAATCTGGAAGACAATTATTAACAACATGACTTCCCAGAAAGAATCTGACAGCCGAAAAAACAGAAATCGGGTGCTACTTTTGACTCACCCTGTATGTATGTATGTATGTGTATATATATGTGTGTATATATATATATATATATATATATATATATATATATATATATATATATATATATATATATATATATATATATATATATATATATATGTATATATATATATAGTTACGGTTGTGGAAATTCGCAAACCACCATTCAGGTCCCGTAGGTGAGATATCTCTGCAAGTACATGTGTAGTTAGCCCCAAACCCGTTGTTTAGAGGGAATAAATGTGATTCATTCGGGCTGCGACGCTTTGAGATAGCCGTTTTTCTGTTCTATCTTTATTTTGAACCAACCACGCTCCAACCGTCAGACAACAACAACAACGCCAACAGCCACGACCTTTACCTTCACAACTCGCTCCCGCAAACCGCATCACCGCCATTCCAAACGGCACCATGGCCATCGGCCCCCGCCGGAAACCCTCCACCACCTTCACCTCTCTCCTTCTGCGGCCATTCCCGCACCACCTGTGAGCACCGAGCGTCGGGCTGTCCTGGGCTCGTACAAGATACCCGCCGAGCCGCGACTGCAAATAGCGGCCTTTCTGAGGAGAATTCGGATCAGAAATGCTACACGCCCACTTCTGATCCGTCCAAACAGGAAGCGTGGGGCGGCTTGGCCCCGCCTCCAGGCGCGTCTGTGTGGAATCGAGATATGCAAATTCTAGGATCAGGGGAGATTCACGCCCCTTTTCCTCCGTCCAATGGGCGAGCGTTGCCCCGCCCTCGAGGTCATCCTGATCCGAAAATTTGCATATTGTTTTCTCATGCCGGCCTATAAAACGGCGAGCGCGAGGCGAATAAAAAGAGTTGTTGCGCGGAGAGTCAGTTTTGGTGGCAGAGAGTGGAGTCTGGAGACGGAGGCAGTCAAGTCGGGTTGGAGAGCGGAGTGGAGTTGGGAGGCGAAGGCGTCAAGGTGGTTTTCTGCAGTCTGCTGAGGAGAATTGGGGGAAGAGTCCAAGGAGTTCGGGTCCGAGGCAGGGAAGACGGCGGTCGGCGACGAGGTCGCGGTGGAATCGCTCGTCACGGGACCCAAGCAAGCTAGCTATACTCCTTCCCCAGAGCATCAACAATTCCCCCTTTCCCCCGCGCTGAGAGAGTGCAGAAAGGGGCCCCGTTCCCACCCCACACCAGCGGTGCCAATGAAACCCGCGGAGGAGCACGAAGTCAGGGCACCGCCACGCAGCCACATTTGCGGCTCGTCACGAGGACGTGGGTAGGACCCCCCCGGTCTCGCGGACCTGACCGCTCCTTCAGGTCCCGCGCACACATTGGCCTACGGGCCCGTCTGCCCCCTTGCCTATGAGGGTGGCTTGTTTCCTTTGCTTTTGAGTAAATGTGTCGGCGCCATTCTGGTGAAGTAAAACTGTTTAAGTGTTGCCGTGTGTCGGTCTTAGTAGGTAGTATCTCTGCGTCATTGTTTCTTTTGTAGCATTTGATATATGTGCATTCTGTTTGGCTGTATATGTGTGCTCTCCGTGTGCCGCGGAATAAATGTGTATTATGTTGAACTGTTTTCCCATTTCGCTTCGTCTTTTCTTTAATTGAATCTCCATCTTGCTTCACGTAACGGGTTCGTCATGGGCTTAATACGCCCGATAATTAATCGGAACCGTCGAGGCCGACGATAACACCGCTCGGTTATCCCGATAGCATGGAACGGATCGCTTAAGCGGCCCGTGTCCGGAGTCGACCTACGGCGACGTGCGATCGCCCGGTCTACCATCCGCGTGGGTACTTAGGTAGGTCGAGTTTGGTGAATAACCCTATCCCACGCGGGTGGCCGATTGGCACGATCGTGGTGAGGCCGAAAGGCCCACCCGTGACTAGCTCCCGGCGTTAGTCCGAGAGGGTCACGAGAGAATTGTCCGTCCGGTGGGCGACGTGCCGCGATTCGAGTCACGTGGCCGTTCGCATGCCGGCAGGCGCGAATTCGCAACTATATATATATATATATATATATATATATATATATATATATATATATATATATATATATATATATATATATATATATATATATATATATATATATATATATATATATATATATATATATATATATATATATATATATATATATATATATATATATATATATATATATATATATATATATATATATATATATATATATATATATATATATATATATATATATATATATATATATATATATATATATATATATATATATATATATATATATATATATATATATATATATATATATATATATATATATATATATATATATATATATATATATATATATATATATATATATATATATATATATATATATATATATATATATATATGCACATATATATATATATATATATATATATATATATATATATATATATATATATATATATGCACATATATATATATATATATATATATATATATATATATATATATATATATATATATGCACATATATATATATATATATATATATATATTGTTGTGGTTGACGAAATTCGCAAACCACCATTCAGGTCCCTTAGGTGAGATATCTCTGTAAGTATATGTGTAGTTAGGCCCAAACCCGTTGTTTCGAGGGAATAAATGTCATTCAGTCGGGCTGCGACTCTTCAGGATAGCCGTTTTTCTTTTACTATCTTTATTTTGGACCAGCCGCCATTACTACCACCACCAACCACGTCTCAACAGCCATCACACAACAACCACCAACCACAACGCCGCTTCACAACAACAACAACCAACCACAACGCCGCTTCACAACAACAGCCACGACCTTTACCATCACAACTCGCCACCGTCGCATCGCCACCATTCTTGCGCCGCTTGTGGGCGCCGGTACTGGACTCGTGCAGGGCGCGCACCGAACAGCGTGTTCAGAAACATCACAGACTTTCCGAGGAAAACGGATCAAAAACGACTCACGCCCACTTCTGTTCCGTCCTATCGGCGAGCTGGGGCGATTTGGCCCCGCCTCCAGGGCGTCGGAGTGTGGTCGCTATATGCAAATTCATGGATCAAAAAGCATTCACGCCCACTTTTCCTTGGTCCAATGGGGAGCCAGTTGGAGGTGAAGGGTCGGAGGTAAAGGGTCAAAGGTGGGGGGGCGAAGCCACGGGGGATATAAACGGCCGCGCTCGCCAAACAGTTCAGTTCGGAGGGGAGAAGTCAAGAGTTCGAGTTCGCGGTTGGGAGTTGTCGGTGGAGCTGGGAAGAAGTGGTAGTAGTCAGAGTGAAGAGGACGGAGCTGTGGAGAGGTGGCGGCGGCGAAGGCGATCGAGGGGGTGCTCGCGTCGGAGTCGGGGAGCTGAGGAGGGAGAGGCCGGCGGCGCGACCGAGGTCGAGGTGGAGACGCTCGTCGCGGGACCCGAGACAGGGTGATATCCTCCTCCCCCCCCCCCGAGCATCAACAACCCCCTCCTGTTTCCCCCCGCGCTGAGATAGTGCGACAAGGGGGGCCCTTTCCCACCCCCTACCAGACACTGTCCGCGAGGCCCGCGGAGTTGGGGCGCCACCGCCGCTCTGCGTCTCATCATCAGACGGGTAGGCCCGACACGGTCTCGGCCCCAGGCCCGTCTACCCCCCTCATCCTGGAGGGTGGTTCTTTTTCTTTTGCTTTGGGTATCTGTGTTGTCGGCGCCGTCTGTGAAGTAAAATTGTATAAGTGTTACCGTGTGCTCGGTAGTCGGATAGCTCTGCATTGTGTTTCTCTTTTATATTTGCTTTTTGTGTAATATTGTGTTTCTTCTCCTTTTACATGTGCTTTTGGTGTAATTGTATATGTGTGCTTCCCGTTCATCGCGAAATAAATGTGAGTTATGTTGAACTGTTTTCCCGCTTCGCTTCATCTTTTCTTTCATTGAATCTCCATCTTGCTTCACGTAAAGGGTTGGTCGTGGGCTAAAACGCCCGATAATTAATCGAACCGTCGAGGCCGACGAATAACACCGCTCGGTTATCCCGATAGTACGGAACGGGTCGCTTAAAGTGGCCCGTGTCCGAAGTCGACCTGCGGCGAGGTGCGATCGCCCGGTCTACCCTCCGTGTGGGTACTTAGGTAGGTCGAATTTGGCGAGCAACCCTATCCCACGCGGGGGCCGATTGGCACGATCGTGGTGAGACCAAAAGGTCCACCCGTGACTAGTTCCCGGCGTTAGTCCGAGAGGGTCACGACTGGATTGTCCGTCCGGTGGGCGACGTGCCGCAATTCGAGTTACGTGGCCGTTCGCACGCCGGCGGGCGCGAATCCGCAACAATATATATATATATATATATATATATATATATATATATATATATATACATACACATCTTTTATAAGTTGAAAAGTGCCTGAGTAGCCAGCATTTGAAAATTTCAAATCTCTATTTTGTTTCGGTGTTAGGGTTAGATCAACTGTGTTTCATTTTGTTTCCATCTCAAGATAAACATTTTAAATGCTTTGTGAAGTGCAGCACAAACATGATGTATTGTGCATTAAGGATGGTCAGAAAATGAATCCTCATATGAGAAAAAGCATGTGAATATTTAACTGTCGTGATACATTTGACAGAACAACTACTGTCTTACAACGTAGAAATGAAATGTGTTTCTGTTGAAAAATGAACATGTCAGCACCACTAATTGCCATTAAAAATCCATTTGCATGTTACTTTTACCAAAAACAGCACAATTTTATTCTTTTTTGTGGTTGTTATTGCTTGCAGGAAGGTCGTGACCCTGACTACTCTGACTACAAGGACTTCAAACTAACAGTGGAGAACCTTGGTTACAAGATGCTGATGAAGATGGGCTGGGCAGAAGGCCAGGGTCTGGGTTCAGATGGACAAGGAATAAGAAATCCAGTCAGCAAGTAAGGTTTGAAACAATGGGAAATATAGGGCTGGATGCAATTGCAGGGTTGGGTGGCCAGTTGCATCGCATCTCAACCCTCTTCGTAGCAGCTACAGGTAATGGACAAAAAAATGGAAATACCTGGGTAAATGAGGGACACCAAGCAACGGCTTCCACACAGGTGTGGCCCATGTGTTAATTCAGCAAATAACATCCCAGCATGCTTAGGGTCATGCATAAAAATGCTACACATGCCTGGTTGCCTATAATTATGGATTGCATGGCTGCAAAAAGAAAGCTCTCAATGACCCCATCCACAGAGCACGTGTGGTCACCCATTGGTTTGATGAGCATCCCTCTTGCAAAATTCCAGATACTGGTGGACTATGCCAGATTCCAAATACTGTGCCACGGTGCATACAGGCTGTACTAGCCACACATGGTGGCCCAACGCCATATTAAGTGAT
>NC_140972.1:15446883-15589383 GCF_056783735.1 Eptatretus burgeri
AAGGCAGTGAGCAGGGAGCTTAAAATGGCGACTCCACGTGTGGGAGCAAACGAGCTGGGTGGGGGTGCAACGGCTGACAGGCCCGCGGTGGAGGCGGGTGAAAAAATAATTCGTGGAACGTGTTGGGCGAGGGTCGTGACGATGACCGAAAGGGAAAAATTAAATGGGGAGACCAAAACGTGTGAGACGAGACACGAGGTGACGACAACAGAAATAATAGTTGAGACAAGGGAGGTAAAGGGTGAAGAGTTGGCAGAGACACGGGAGATGGGAACGATACAGGGAAGACTACACGATGAAGACGGGGTAAGTGACGCGCACGCACACACGGAGGTAGTGGAGGACAATGGGGTTGAGCTCGCGGAGCGTGTTGGGACCCGGTGCGAGCACCTGGATGGCCTCCTCCAGGAACGAGGGGAGGGAGTATGCCCCCTTGAGGCGAGTCACGACCAGGTGAGTTCGGTCGTGCTTTGCGAGGTTGAGGGGACGAGTGCTGTGGACGGGTGCACGGAGAGCTTGGGGGTATAGAGGCCCCGGAGACCCTTGTGGGGACACAAATCCCCAGTGTGGTTGTCCCTGTGTGTGTGGTGCAAGGTGTGAGTGCGGCACCGTGTGTGGAAGCGACCCCGTGTGTGAGTGGTGTGGTGGCGATGGTGCCAGAGTGCGTGCTTCCCAGCACGCCGGGTGTGGATGGGGCACCGTGTGTGAGTGAGGCCGTGTGTGTGAGTGAAACGGCCAGTATGAGTGAGGCACCACGTGTGAGTGGTGTGGTGGCGATGGTGCCAGAGTGCGTGCTTCCCAGCACGCCGGGTGTGGATGGGGCACCGTGTGTGAGTGAGGCCGTGTGTGTGAGTGAAACGGCCAGTATGAGTGAGGCACCACGTGTGAGTGGTGTGGTGGCGATGGTGCCGGAGTACGTGCTTCCCAGCACGCCGTGTGTGGATGAGGCACGGAGTGTGAGTGAGGCACCGCGGGTTAGTGCCCCCGCGTGTGTGGGTGAGGCACCGTGTGTGGAAGAGACCGCGTGTGTGAGTGTCGCCGTGTGTATGAGTGAGGTACCGCGGGTGAGTGCCCCCGCGTGTGTGGATGAGGCACGGTGTGAGAGTAGTGAGGCACGCGTGAGTGAACGGCCGTGTGCAAGGTCGCTGTGTGCAAGGGAGACCGTGTGTGTGAGTGAAACGGCCAGTATGAGTGAGGCACCACGTGTGAGTGGTGTGGTGGCGATGGTGCCGGAGTACGTGCTTCCCAGCACGCCGTGTGTGGATGAGGCACGGAGTGTGAGTGAGGCACCGTGGGTTAGTGCCCCCGCGTGTGTGGGTGAGGCACCGTGTGTGGAAGAGACCGCGTGTGTGAGTGTCGCCGTGTGTATGAGTGAGGCACCGCGCGTGAGTGCCCCCGCGTGTGTAAGTAGTATGGTTTGTGTGAGTGGTGAGGCACCGTGCGTGAGTGAACGGCCGTGTGCAAGGTCGCTGTGTGCAAGGGAGACCGTGTGTGTGAGAGAGCGGTATGAGAGGGAGATGTCGGTTGGCATGCGGGAGCACGCAGCCGCATCTCCCGGTGTGAGTTTAATGGTGTGGACTGTGTGCGTCGTAACACGCAGGTGTGCGTGGGTTGAATGGCGACGACGAAGGCGACAGAAGAAAGAAAGCCGGGTAGCGGCCGTAGTTGTTTCGAGGACCGTGCCGGGTTCACCCAGCAGTGAGCACGCGGTTCGTGCTGTGCAACGCACGAGACCGCCACGTGCTCGCTTGCGAGAGTGAAGTCCCGGTCCGGAAACGCCAGCGGTGGATTTGCCGATCCCGCGGACGGACAAAGTTTAGGCAGGTAAATGGATTTGGACCGGACGGGTTCTCCACGCGATCGTGTGTGTTAAGCTCCAACGGGCAAAGCACATGTGTTCGCGTGGGGAACCCCTCGAGACGTGGGGCTTGTTTTTTTTATGCGCACGGTGACGTCATGGCTGCACGTGGGGTTGGAATCCGGCAGGAGGGGTATCTCTGCCGGATGGCACCGTCCAAGGAGGGACGAGGAACACGTGCAGCTGCATGACGTCACGGGCAGGTGCAAAGTGCGCGAGCTCTGAGTTGCCGCGCAGGTGCTGCGCATGGAAAAAAAAAAAAAAAAGCAAGCCTCACTTTCGGGTGTACAGGATTCCTGGGCAAGGGGTGAAAGACCCCCTTACCCTGGGCACAGGATGAAAACTAGTTAGGGGGAAGGGTTAGCTTAGTTAGACCGACTTCATGGGGCAGGGGTAAGTCCTCATGGAGTCCATGGAATGGATTAGGTAGAGGGATTTAGTGAGCTTTAGGTTGGGAAATAAAATGATTTATTTGAGACAGAGACAGACTGTGAATGTGTAGAGGGGACGTAGTTTAGCTACGTAGTGTTAAAAGGAACGTGCTGTAGTTTAAGGGACGACGTGGGAGCACGAGTTAGTTAGGGGATGTAGTTAGAAGGATGGCAGAGTTCAGTGGTGTGTGTGTTGAAGAGTTGGTGAGTGAAGTGGAAGCATGTGCTTGGTGAGTGAGTGAGGCCAGCGGGTCTGTGTGAATGGGGAATGCATGGTGCGATGAGTGATTGGGGGGAGGAGTGACTCCCGCCCAAGGGACCCCGGGGTCAGAGTAAAGTGAGTTAGCTGGGTTAGTCAAATTGAAAAATGGAGGTCGTTTTGTTGTTGGTGGGAAAGTAGGCTCGAGACCCATTTGGAGGGGTGCAGGAGCCCTGTTGACGGGCTTGGGAGCGTGGCTGCGAAAGGTGAGTATCGCTGAGTGGGTACCCCGGGCACCAGGCTAGTCGGCCGCGGTAGGCCATGGGCCCATGGGGGGCCGGGATAGCGTAGTGGGCACGGGTGCGCCTGCTTGGTGCGGGGGCCCGGGGCGCCATTAGCCACGTGGGCAGTGTTGTGGGCACGGGTGACCCTCGGAAAGGGGCCCGGGAGGCCGGCCTGCCACGTGTGCGTTTCAGGGGAGGTGCCATAGGGGGCACTCCCCGGTGTTAGGGAGCTGGTAGGCTCGGAGGCAGTGTAGTGCCCGGGGGTGCCATAGCGGGAGATTCGGCAGAGGGTCGTGCCTGCCAAAGGGAGCCACGTGTCCCAGCCAGGAGACCGTGTGAGGGCACGGAGAGAAAATTGGGGGGCGAGGCCCGAAATTGTAAGGACACCAACACAGGCGACGGGAATCTGGGTTGTTAGAACCAATAGTTTAAGCGAGAGGCGCTTGTTGAAAGCCCCGGGGTAGTTTAACAGTTAAATGGATAGGGTAGATTAGGAAGTGTACCCCTCCGCACCATCCATCCCCTCGCTCTCGTTGTGGGCCGCTGGACCCACTTTGGGTTAGATCGCCGAACTCTGGGGAGGCCATTCTGAGGCTTCGCTGGGCCTCGACACAGGACGTTAGCTCTCCCTTATTCCCCTCCGGGAAGGGAACGTAGGGGTTGGGAGTAGGCTAGGTGACAGGATAGGTTAGCCGAACAAGGACGATAAAGGGGGTTAGGGGACGATTTATAGTGGGGGAGTAAACATAAAAACAACAGAAAAAAATTAAGTTGGGGCTAAATTGGGGTTTGACAAATTAAGGGAGTGGGTATGTACAGTGACAGGCAAAGGCGATAGGTTGGGAGGGAGACAGGTATGTAGGTCCGAGCCCGCCTTCCAAGTGGCCAGCACCACCGCACTCCCTCCACCAACCTCCACTGAACGGCAAAGGCTGGCCAACTTCATCGGCTGGCCGTGTTTTGCTTCAGGGCGGAGGCCGGCCAAGTTCATCGGCAGCTGTGTGCTGCAAGGCCTGTGCCGGCCAGTTCATCTGCTGGCTGTTTTTCTTCAAGGCCTGTGCCGGCCAGTTCATCTGCCAGCTGTGTTTGCCTGCAGCGGCCTTCTTCTGCGGGCTGTGTTGCCTGCGCCTTTGCCATGCCATGCCCACTGCCCACGTTCACCAGCCCTGTTCAATTTTTGCTTTGCCCCCCCCCCCCCCGGTTCATTGCCATGTGCGCCAGGATCGTAAAAGCAACAGTTTGCAAGCTGCAAGAACTGCCCTGTTGGCAGCTACAACACGGGCCTGCAGTGGCGGCCCGTGCACCGTGTTTGCGTTCATGCATCCATTCGTTGTGCTCATTGCGTGTGCCACTTGAGCTGGCACGGAGACTGCGTTTGTGCAGCCCAAGCACCGTTGTTGTTCACTGAGTTCAGTTCAAAAGGGAAGGCCTTGGACTGCGTGTGAGCAGCCAGCCACGTTCCCTGTCACCTGCATTGTTTGAGCCAGAGACTGCATGCGGGCAGCCTGGCTCCCTGCTAACTGCTTTCTTTTTGCAGAGTTCAATGATCCTGGGCCATGGTTTAGTGTAAAATTTGTAAGTTAAGGTCAAGATGTACTGTAAATATGAGTGCGCCCCCGGCATGTATGTCTTAGCGCCGGCAATTTTATTTAAGTCGTCCGTGTGAGTGAGTTTGTTTAGGTAGTCACGCAGCCCTCAGGTTATTTATTTTGGGGACACGAATACCATGAATGTCGCACTCAGGGATCCGTAGGTAAAATGTACTAGGGGAAAACTACACATGATGGCACACGAAAATTTGACGACTCGGGACGAGTCTGTAAAAAGGGAAGGGGGTAGTGTTGTGGTTACCAGATTCGCAAACCACCATTCAGGTCCCTTAGGTGAGGTATCTCGGTAAGTACATGTGTAGTTAGGTCCAAACCCGTTGTCTAGTGGGAATACATGTCATTTATGCGAGCTGCGACTCTTCAGGATAGCCGTTTTTCTTTCACTATCTTTATTTTGGACCAACCGCCATGATCACAACCACAACATCAACCACCGACCACAACCACCGCTTCACCACAACCGCCACGACCTTCACGCACACCTCACAACCGTAGCATCGCCACCGTTCTTGCCCCGCTGTGGGTACCGGTGTTGGACTCATGCAGAACGCGCGTCGAACAGCGTGTACAAAATCACGGATTTTGTGCTTCAAAAACGGATCAAAAACGACACACGCCCACTTTTTGCCGTCCAATCGGTGAGCGAGGGGCAATTTGGCCCCGCCCCCAGGGCGATCGATATATGCAAATTTGTGGATCAAAAAGCCTTCACGCCCACTTTTTCTCGGGCCAATGGGGAGCGAGGTGAAAGGTCAAAGGGAGGGGGTCAAAGGCGAAGTTACGGGGGGATAAAAGGACGGTGTTCGTCAGTCAGAAGGAGTCAGCAGGACGAGAACGAGTCGCAAACAAGAACGAGAAGGAGTCGGAACGGAGGGGACGAGTGTGGAAGACTGGAGCCCGAAGCCTGCAGTGGCTGGAGAAGCTGAAGAGAGTCGGACGAGGGGGTGCTCGCGTCGGTGCCAGGAGCTGCACGCCCGAGGGAGGCCGGCAGCGCGACCTGGCCGAGGTGGAGACGCACACCAGGGATAATGAAGATCCTCTATACCCCGAGCATCAGCAACCCCCTCCTGTTTCCCCCCGCGCTGAGATAGTGCGACCAAGGGGGCCCCGTTCCCACCCCCCTGCCAGGCACTGTCCACGAGGCCCGCGGGTTGCGGGGCCATCGCCGCTCCGCGTCTCATCACCAGACGGGTAGGCCCAACCCGGTCTCGGCCTCAGGCCTGCCTCATTCTTGAGGGGATTTCTTTTCCTTGGTTTTGGGTATGTGTTGTCGGCGCCGTCTGTGAAGTAGAATTGTACAAGTGTTGCCGTGTGCTCGGTAGTCGGTATTAGCTCTGCACTGTGTTTTCACTTTTATGTTTGCTTTTTGTGTAAATGGAATTGTGTTTTCTTTTTTTGTGTGCATTTGGTGGAATTGTATTTGTGTGCTTCCCGTGTGCCGAGAATAAATGTGCTTTATTGTTGAACTGTTTCCCGCTTCGCTTCGTCTTTTCCTCCATTGAATCCCCATCTTGCTTCACGTAAAGGGTTGGTAGTGGGCTGAATACGCCCGATAATTAATCGAACCGTCGAGGTCGACGATAACACCGCTCGGTTATTCTGATAGTACGGAACGGGTCGCTTAAGTGGCCCGTGTCCGAAGTCGACCTGCGGCGAGGTGCGATCGCCCGGTCTACCCTCCGCGTGGGTACTTAGGTAGTTCGAATTTGGCGAGCAACCCTATCCCACGCGGGGGCTGATTGGCTCGATCGCGGTGAGACCGAAAGGTCCACCCGTGACTGGTTCCCGGCGTTAGTCCGAGAGGGTCACGACTGGATTGTCCGTCCGGTGGGCGACGTGCCGCGATTCGAGTGTTGTGGCCGTCGCACGCCGGCGGGCGCGAAGACCGCAACAATATATATATACACATCACAACGAGAGGATGGCCGGAAAGAGATTTGCATATTTCACATGCCAGTCATGTACGTGTGGCGGCCCAATAACTTGCATACATGTTGTATGGCCCGTATACCCTTGTGTTTCCATTTTTGGTCCAGACTCTGAGGTTTGCTGCAGTGCATTGTGGGATTGAACGGTGACTCCGATGGGATAGCGGACATAATTCTCCCAAATGGCAGGTGTAGTACATTTGAGAGAATAAAACATGAAAAGTGCAATTTTTAGAGAATTACTATGATCAAGGATAACAATGAAACAGATTATCTTTTGGCTAAACTGGCATACAGAGTTGAGGCCTGTGAAGCATGAAAAGGAACAGAACAGAACAAGCACAGTGAAAAGTTGATGAACACACCAATAGCAAGGGAGAGGGTCATAACAGAGGACATTTAGAGGAATAAGACATAAGGGGAGGAAGACATAGAGTGAAGAAACCTGATTCAAGCTAAATATGATGAGAAGGGGCTGAAAGAAGACGAATGGGGAAACCAGGGATGAAACATCACTGGAACAAAAAACAAAGGTTGGTGGAGGGAGAGGGGGATAAAATGCAATAACCTGGAAAGGAAGAGGTGGGCTTTGGGAGAGGTAATGACTGTCAAAAATATAAATATGGATTGGAGGTGACATGAGTGGGGATTCATCATGGGAGATTCCAATGACTTTTCAAGGACTTGGTCTCTTATGACATCGAGATGGTTAAAGGTGCGAAGTGGGGCCTCCAACCCAAACTGGATGAATGCCTCATGTTGAGAAGTTCAGATTTACCAAGGAAAGTCTTGTCATAACAGAGGAATCCCAGTTATCGGATGGCTATGGGGGCAACTTGGATATATGGTTTGCCTTCAAGAGATTGTCGCTGATGGTGAGGCCTAAAGGTTTGAGGGACTGAATGTCTTCAAGAGGTTTCTTAAGGCAGTGGATTGGAGGGTTCTCCAGATGGGTCTTTCAGAGAGGGAGAGAGAGATGAGGATATAGTTTTGTTTGGGGTGAAATAGTTATTCCAAGTGATGGCCAGCTCCTATTTCTATCAAGATCCACGTAGAGGGAAGATGATGCTGCCTGTCTTTCTGAGGGATGTAGGATCCTATGGCAGATGGAGTCATCAGCAAGAATGAGGGTTTTCTATAGAATAAGAAATAATTGATGAAGAGAGGAACATGACTAAGCCCACGACGCTGCCCTGGGGCACTCCAGCCTTGACAGGGAAAAGAGATTGGAGGATTCCTTCGAGAGCCACAGATTCATTGTGAGAGAGTAGGAAGTCAACAATCCATGAGTGGAAGTAGCTTTGGATAAACCTGTTAACGATAGTTAGCTCTGTCACTGAAGGTGGGCAGAGGTTATGTTTTCACCCCTGTCTGTTTGTTTGTGAGCAGGATATCTCAAAAACTTATGGACAGATTTGGACGAAATTTGGTGGACAAGGACGAATTGATTAGATTTTGGTGAAGATACGAATCCTGGTACCAGGATTTTTTAAGTGGTTCTTCATGGTTGAGATATATGGCCAAAAATTATATCCAGCATGATGTCTCAAAAAGTTACGGATCGATTCAGATGAAACTTGGTGAACAGGTTGGGTGTGTGACGAGGGCAAATTGATTCGATTTTGGTGAAGATCTGGATCCGGGTCTGATGATTTTATGTGATTCTTCACCATTGAGAGATTGGGCCCAAAACAATATATGACATGATATTTAAAAAGTTATCGATGGATTATGACAAAACTTGGTGGATGAGTTGGGTCGCTGACGAGAACAAGCTGATTATATTTTGGTTAAGGTCCAGATGCAGATCCGGCCTCTAGGTGGGATACAAAACGTAAACTGTTCAGCCTGGCAGAGGTATGCACTCTACCGAGTGCTTTTCTAGTTTTGATGTCACCATGTTTAACCATCATTTTGACATTGTGCTGAATAAATGAATGTTGAAATTGTTTAATCGATAAAATCCATTCCTGTAGAAATAAATTCTTCTCTCTGGAGACCACAGAGGAATTGAAAGAGTGGCCAGGGGAGTTGTGTTGAGAAAATGGCAAGAGGGTTGGGAGGACATGTAAACGGGAAGTTGAGAGTTTGGAGAACATGGCAGGGTGCCTCACTGTTTCAGAGTCCTGATCTCTTGTCTGAAATTTGCGGCCTCCATCGCTTGTTGAAAGAGGAGCCGCAGCACATTCAGCGTTATCACTGGGATGGAAACCAAGCTGATGTTCAGAGATTGGGCAATCTGAAAATGGTAAAGACTTCATATCGGGAGTAATGATGGATTCAATTTAAACTATTATTTGGAAAGCAAGCTTACTGCTCCATAGGATCTGTTTTTTGCACCCTTCTTGTGAACCAGCATGATGTTTTGCTCACTTTCAGGCAGATGGAAGGCAGCCAAAGGAGGACAGGCTGAATGGAGCAAACAGCTTAGAAACAAGAGAAGCAACAGCAGGATTCCAAAATATGATTTGATTTGAGAGATTTCTCTTTTTTTTTTTTTTCTTTTTTTTGTATACCTTGTCGAGGCTCGTGTGAGAGCATACGCACAACGCACAGCAAGGGGGGCATGAGACAAGAGCGGCGGGAGTGGGAAGGACAAAACAGTGGAGAACAGAGACATTAGGAGATCTGTGGAAGGGAGAGGGATGGGGCAGGGAACATGGGGAATACAAGATGGACTTTTCTTCTGCACTTGCAGCCGATTTGTAGATACCTCTTAATTTTATTTATGTTATTTTATTTTCATACACCTCTGGTCTCGTTCAGAATGTTAAAAAAAAATTTAATTGTTTCACTTTTTAATGGTGCATCTCTCTTTTGCTCCCCATTTTCCTCAGAGGGACACAGCCTGTTGATGGCGCAGGTTTTGGAATCGATCGCCCTGCTGAACTGTCCAAGGAGGATGATGAGTATGATGCATTCAGGAAGCGCATGATGCTTGCTTACAGGTTCCGGCCGAACCCACTGGTACATGGAATGATTCGCTTTCTTCAAATGATTTCCTTGATCTTCTCTTCTGCTGATTCCACTTATTTCCCTTCTGCTTTTATTGCCATTCTCCTTCTTCTGTTGGGATTCTTCTTCTATTGGGCTTTAGCTTATGTTCGGCTTCTGCTTCTTCTCATTCTGTGACCTTCATGGTTTTGTTTTCCACTGTGGTTTCTTCTCAACTATCACTTTTATTACCTCTGCCACCGAAGGTGGGCAGAGGTTATATTTTCACCCCTGTCAGTCTGTTTGTTTGTCTGTGAAGAGGATATCTCAAAAAGTTGTTGACGGATTCGGACGAAATTTGGTGGACAGGTTGGATGTGTGACATGAAATAATTGATTCGATTTTGGTGAAGATCCGGGTCTGGATCCGAATACGAGAATTTTTTAATTTTATAAGTGATTTTTCACCATTGAGAGAGAGGACCAAAAACAATATCTTGCACAATATTTCAAAACGTGGCCGGACCACAAATAGGACCACAGGTCTTGAAGCTCACATACTGTAGATCAGGAGCAATCAGTCAATGATGTCATAAAATATCGAAATTTTGTTCACGTGCAGAATCTGGTTACGTGATTGGTTGAATGATGCCCTCTCGATCCCGATTACAGCGATACATGCTCACAGATCATGTTTTTACAGGTTACCGGTCATGTTTTTGGTTGAGGGCATGGCTGTGCTGCTGATGCAACGTCCCCTGTAGGTTAGGGCAGGACTTTTTTTGTGTCTTAGACCCGATTTGAACCCATGAATGAGTGCTTATTTTGATGCAGTCAATATACGTTCATTGGGAATCGGATGTACAGCGAGTGGCCAAGTTTCATCAAAATTGTGTGTTTGTTTCAAGCAATAATGATTGAAGTGTTTACAGACTCACTGACTGACTTACCTTCGGACACTGCTCGATCGCAAAAGCTCACCCGATTAAAGTCCAGATGAGCTAAAAATGGTAAATGAAATTATTGAAGCTATTTTTTGCTCCATAAATATAATTCTGTGAATTAATGTCAAAGTGAAACATAAAACAAACATCTTAGTTTCTTTCAAATGAAAATGTATTATAAGCTTCCTCTAATCTGTGTAAATCAAAATTGGATGAACAATAATATAATTAGTGGTTTACACCTTTCAATGATGTCACATTTCTCGGCTCCTTTGCTTCTCATCTTGTATTATGTTGAAACAGCTTTATATTATTACACCAACTTGTATTTTCAAATAATCTTTACCCTGCGCTCACGAAGCGAAGAGTGGGGTGAAGCAATCGGTTGCGTTGTACGTCTGACGTACGTGCGTTCGTACGTGTCTGCAGTTTTTAAAATTCATTTTCTCAGCAACCATTAGTCTGATTGGCACGAGATTTTCCAAATCGGTGCACCTCCTGTAGAATTTCTTTAGTCATAAGTATGCTGTCAGAGGTCACGTGGTACAGGCACCATCTTGGGAAAAAAACCGAAAAACTTTGCACCTCTATATCTCTGAAAACTCTCTGTGGGAAAAATTTGCACATGGCTCATTGTCAAGTACTCCCCATGGGGAATAAGATGTGTTAATGATGATGTCATCAGTCTTTATTATGATGTCATAATTCGCCAAGTACAATGCTTGATTCGATAAGTAATGAAAAAAATTTTCTTTGCAACTGTTGGTCCAATTATCACAAAATTTTGACCATAGGTGTGCCACTTCTTGTAGAATTTTTTTTTGTCATAATTATGATGTCATCGGTCACGTGGTACAGGCGCCATCTAGGAAAAACCCAAAAACTTTGAAATTCTATTTCTCTGAAACCGCTCCATGGAAAAAATGTACACATGGCTCAGTCAAGTACTCCCCATGGAGAATAAGATATGTTAATGATGACTTTCATTATGACGTCATAATTCGACAAGTGCAACGCTTGATCCGGTCAGTATGAAGAAAAACTTCTCTGCAATGGTTGGTCCGATTGACATGAAATTTTGACCATAAGTGCGCCCCTGGAGGAATTTATAATGATAATTATGATGTTTTACGTCATGTGGTACAGGTGCCATCTTAGATAAACCGAAAAACTTTGTTCCTCCATAATCTCCTAAATTGGAACATGGCTCATTGTCAAGTACTCCCCATGGGGAATTTGATATGTCATCGGTGCCTTCATTATGACGTCATAATTCGACAAGAGCAACGCTTGATCTGGTCAGTGTGAAAACAAATTTTTTTCTGCAAATATTAAAACTGCTAACTGATCAATGCAAAACTTTAACGAATTTATCAACTACCCATGGGAAATATAGTTTGATAAAAGTGACATCATCGTTCACTGGTCTGACACCATATTGGATGAAAGAAAAAAAAATAACCTTAAAAAAACAGAAGAATTGCCTTGCACCAAGTCCTCAAGACTGCAGGATAAGTATTCTATGAATACCATCTATATATTGTTAAAACTCTCATCGTGTGCGTGCGTGCGTACATACATACATGCCGGTAGGCGACATGGTTGGTCGCTAGATAAGGCGAATTTGAAATATGTCGATAAGAGAACACATCAGATGGCATTTTTGCCGTTCGTTGTTCCCTATAGGAACATGACGAGCAACTGTCCATTCATCATTTGGGTTCGATTCCCTAACCCTACGTTAGGGAATCCCAATGCGAACGTTGGGGTGAAAGCATGTAGTAATATAATTGCATACTAGTCATACAGTTTTTGACTGATCAGGCTGAAATTTTTTGACAGAGGTTGATTATAGTGCGCATAAAAGCGCGGAAGCCAATTTTTTGATTTTCGAAATTTTTTTTCTTCGGATTTTTTCAAAAATTCCAAATCCCATTGCTAGGCAACAGTGGCGTCCATAGCAACGGTGCTCAAAAGCATACAACTAGATCCTGGTATGAACCTACCAGGCAAGTTTCATCAAAATCGGTTGACTCCTCTGGCCTCCAGAGCTGTCCATTACATACAAATAAACAGACATACAAACAGACATACAGACAGACCGAAAACCTGAGAATATGGGTAGTCTAGCGACCACCCAACATACATACATATCTATTTTTTATATATACACTACTGGTCAAAAGTTTTAGAACATCCCCATTTTTCCATTTTTTACTGAATTTAAGCAGTTCAAGTCCAGTGAATAACCTGAAATGGTACAAAGCTAAGCAGTAAACTGCCAGAGGTTAAAAAAAAAGTTTGGGTTTCCAAAATCTGAATAATAATGTAAGTTTCAGAGTTGTTAAAAAGGCCCTTTTCAGGGAACAAGTAATGGGTTAACAACTGCAGGGCTGTTATATCTGCAAAAGGTGGCTACTTTGATGAGTCAAAAATTTAGATTAAATTTTGTTCAACAAAACGATTCCATGATTTCTTTTTTATCTGCAATTGTTTATTTGTTCGATGCTTTCATTTCAGAGTACATTGAAACGTTAAACTGCTTAAATTTCAGTAAAAACTGGAAAAATGAGGGTGTTCTAAAACTCTTGACCGGTAGTGCATATGTATGTATGTATGTTCCCGAAATACAGCCAAAACAGTACACGATAGCGCAAAAATTTTCGGGCCACATTTGTGACCATTCGCCTGCGGTGTGCAGTATCAAGTTTCGTTCAAATCGGGCAATGAAAAAAATTATTTTATAAATCTCAAACATTTAGTACAGACAAAGAACGATTTATTTTTAAGCATAAAATAAACATCGCCATTTTGATCTAATACCTCCGTAACTCGTGCTTCGTTGAAAGATGACTCCTGAGGTAAATGCTCAAAATTTCTTCGAGTTAAAGTTTGATCACTAAATAATATTAAAATTTTGTCTTGTTTTTTTTTTTCATCAACTGCTGTCACAACGGGAACCCAACGGGTTCACGGGTCGTCTTGTCTTCTTTATAAATGTACCGATTGGTTCTGAAAATAAACTTTTTTCTTGCGAGAAAAAACTGAAACATTTGATATACCTGTCATTTATCCGAGACCCCAACGTCGTCCCAGGGTTTGTTTTGTTCTCTCGTTATACTCTTCAGATATTGTAACAAGAGGGTTTAAATCTTACACAGCACCTCCCAGTAACATTCCGACACCATTCACCTTCTTGAACCATTGCCCACACGCGTTAGCTGATTACAAGCAGCGCACAAAGTTCGGAACATTTACAGTTCGGAACATGTATCAATAAACTGCCTTTATCAGATTGCCTCATTGTTGTCATCATGATTATGACAACCAGAGTTAAAGTGTAGTTTCTTATACATTAGCGGAAGGTCCCGTCTCTGACGGGCGCCTAAGTACTGTTCTTCTCAAACAGCTCACATGTTCTGTGATAGTTGCATTATTTAATTAGTTTCAAATTAAATTATTTTGTGTGCGCATACAGTTAAATTCCAGCTTCAGTTTCCCATCCACTTCTGGACTCGCACACGCACCACTTGGGGGCACTATTTTGGATACATACATATATACATGTAGTGGACAAAAAAAATGGAAACGTCAATGTAAAAATCACTTAATAGGGTGTTGAACCACCATGTGCGGTCAGTACAGCCTGTATGCACAGTGGCAGAGTCCACCGGCATGTGGAATTCTGCAAGAGGGATGCGGCACCATTCTTCCACAAGAAAGTCAATCAACTCAAACCTGTTTGACAGAGGTGGAAAACGCTGTCTCGGGCGTCGTTCCAGAATTTTCCCAAAATGCTCGATTGGGTTCAGATCTCATGATTGAAAAAGCCATGACGTATGGATAACATCAGTGCCATGCTCATAAAAAAAAAACACGATTTTGATGAAACTTGGCCACAAGCTTCATATCTGAAGCCTAACGAAGGTTTATTCACCGTATCAAAATCTGCATTCATTAAAGGTGTCTCTGGAGTGGGGGAGGGAGTTATTGAATCCCCCCCCCCTCAAAATAGGTATTTGCTCTCTTCTCCAAAACTACCCAACAATTTCAATGAAACTTGACCACAACCATCACCACCCATGATGCACCAAAGTTTGTTCACAGCATAAAAAAAGAAATTTTTTTTTTAAATCGGGGTCTAAGGAGGTCTGCAGAGGATTTGAGTGAATGTTGCTCCTGATTGAGCTTCAGGACATGCAGTCGTATTTTATCTTTTTTTTCCCCACTACCTTTACATACATACTGTTGTGGTGCCGGGTCTTGGTGGCGAGCACGACCGCTCGGGGGAGCAGTAGAGTCGGCTCCACTGTACACAGATAAATCCGAAAGCTCACGGGTCCCTTATCGGACCGAAGATCGCCAAAAGGTCGACCACGTGGGGTAGGGTCAATTGCCAATTTCAATATACCTAAATACCCACGCAGTCTAACTACTGGGGAACCACACCCTCAGCCGACTCTGTCCGATCCGAGTCACAGATAACGGCTCAGATCCGGCGTAACCGCGCGGAGTTACCAGAGCCACACTGGACCAAATGAACAATTTACCCTCACTATCTCTCAATACACAGCGTGCTAAGCCAATGAAAGAAACACAGAAATGAGCTGGTACATTCAACAAAAGGGATATTTATTTATAACAATAATCGGGGAAGGGAACAGAGCAGAGTTATCACGAATAAAGAATGTAATGTACAATGAGCAAAAGAAAGCACTTACACAATTCTACTTGAAGACGGGCCCACACACAGACACACACCCAAAGAAATGGACCCCGTCGGGTCTTTATTGAAGGTTTCCCGCTCGAGGAAAGGTGAGCTGGAGACCAGAGCGACCTGGCTTGCTTGGACCTTCCCGCCTCGTGCGGCCCTTGACGATCTGGCTCGGCGGGACTTGAACCCGCAACTCGATGCCGCTGCAAGCACCGAGTACGGAGGGCAGCGTCGGGCTCCAGCACGCTCCTCCGGCACACGACAAGACAGACAAGCGATTCTCGTCCTGACAGACTCGCAGGCAGGCGATCCTCTCAGGACAGGCTCAAGGGAAAAAAGAACAGACCTCCTCGCACACACCCGCTCTTCTCTTCACCACCCCCCCTCCCCCCGGACGCAACTCACCTCCGGATTGGCCGGTGGGTTGTCAGGTGACTCGGGGTGGCCTTCCGATTGGCTGGGGTGCGCGTGTGGTGCTCGCCCTCCACTCATTGGCTGGAGGAAACGCTCTTCTCCCCTCCTCGGAGTGGAGCTTCGACCCGAGACGACGAAAGCTCCGCCCACGTCCCCAGCCAAAAACACGTGCGTAATGGCGACCGGTTGAGTGCAGGAAGGTGGCGTTGTTGTGGTGGTTGTAGTGGTAGTAGCTGTAGTTGTTGGTGGTGAAGAAGCGAAGATGGGCGTTGTCATTGTTGTTGATGATGTAAAAATCCTAACTACAAAAAAAACTTCGTAGCGCACACACACAATTAATCACCCATTAAAACATAGGACGGGACCCTACTTAGAAAGACATACTTAATTTTCCATGCTTGAAATTTTAAGACTTATGCCAGCGTATGACACACGTTCGGCATAACGCTGGCCATAAGTTGTAGGCACGTCACGCGATCGTTGACACACATCGACACACGTTACTTGTAAGTTACTCATAAGTCGAAACACGTCGAGGTAATGTTTAGCGTACCCGAAACTTATTTCTAACCTATGAGTAACGTGTTGTACTCACGTTACGTGATCGGTGACGCACATCGACACACGTTACTTGTAAGGTGCTCATAAGTCGAAACACATCAAGGTAATGGTTGGCGTCAGTGTTCCAGACTCCCTGGTTTTATTTTTTTTTTTTTTTTTTCTTCCTTCCTTCGGTATGATGGTAATTTTGACACTTCGATTTCTTGTGCGGTTATAATATAATATAATTAATAGACTGCCGCTCAACGATTAAAATCATAACCGCACTGTACACTGAACACCGTCATACCGAAGAAAAAAAAAACCGGGAGTCTGGAACACTGACGCTAACCATTACCTTGACGTGTTTCGACTTATGAGTACCTTACAAGTAACGTGTGTCGACGTGTGTCAACGATCGCATATCTTGCGTTCAACTTATTCCCATCGCATGCGGAGCGTGTGTCATACGGCAAGTACGTCGTAAAATTTTCAACATGTTTAAAATTACAAGACGAACTCCATTTAATACGACATATGATAGCGTACTTTAGCGTTCTATTCACGCATACCAAACTTACCCAAACCGTATTCGACGTGCGCCAACGTTTTAGACGCATTTTTCAGAGGTCGGCATACGCTGGCAAGATCGCCAAGGTGTGACTGCGATGTTGACACTTCCATTTCTGCGGCGGTTATGATTTGAATCGTTGTGCGGCAACCTTTTCATAACCTACGCCATGTCATCGTCAGCGATGCGTGCAGCGCGCTATGCCTAAGTACGACTATCGTTGGGCATAGGTTGTGAAGGCCAACAACAGGTTGAGCATTCGTTGGTATAAGCTATCTATAACACAACGAAACGTTCTGTGTCCGTGACTAATATGTTGCGCATAAGACCAAGTCGTTATGAATACGTCCGAATCTTAAAAAAAACATCAAAAGTTCAACGTAAGCCAGCGTTTTACATACATTTTAATATGTTGCCATTGCTGGCTAAAACGTCAAGGTGTGACTGGGCCTTTACCGATATAACTGATCTATAGGACCTAGCTGTTGTGTTCACAAGGTTTCCAAATCCGTAACAATACATCCATACATTCCTACATACATACACACATACATATACATACGTACATACACACAATGCTACACACATGCATATGCGATAGCTGCATGTAAGATAATGAATTGTAAATTGTTTATTTTTCATTTTTTCCCGTGTGATGTAAAATTTCCATCTGCCAGCATTAGTTTGTGGACGCTAAAGATCCCACAGTGTCCTCCGCGAAGAGTAGGCGAGCAATCGCCGGCAACATGGACAAATTCCTGCCCTGACTTCCTGAGTCGGAGTGGCGGCCTGACCAGGATTGTTGCCATAGTAACTGCTTCAGCAGCACAAATACACTGCATTGGGCATGGTGCATGATCGTGATGATAACTTCTCGTTGACATGGCCTGATTTTGTTAATGTCAGAAATGGAAGCTTTCGGGGCAGTTTGTTCACAAATGAATACTGTATATGTATTTTAAATTTCTCTTATTGCTGTTAACGATCTGAAATTCTACTTTTTTATTGTTCGAAGTTTGCAAAAATGCTAATTTGGTGGTTATTATACATCGAGTGAGTTTGCCTTTTGTCGTCTGCAGAATAATCCAAGGAGGCCATACTACTGAGAAGCTACTTCCGTTGTGGAGCTACATGTTCATCATCATGTTTTCATGCTGATGCCATGACTTATAACAACTTTCACAGAACACAGCTTGAATTATTCACACATTATTACCTTGCTGTCATTTAATTCCAAAAATTGTTGCCACAAATGATATATTTTCTTTGCTCGAAAACGAGGTGGGGTCTACAGCTGAGAATCGGTTGATTTTGACTTTTTTGGCATTTGGAAGGTTGCAATGATGACGTATTCTCCTCCTGGTTACACTGTTTTACGAATAGTGTATTGTGTCTGCCGTTTGATCTCTGTGATCGTTAACCAGTTTATGATAGTTTAGATATTGTCATGGTGTCTGACCATTATTTTGACATGGTGCTAAATAAATAAATGAATGTCCAAACTGTTTAATCAATGAAAGTGCATTATTGGAGGAAGGAATGATTGATTGGCTCTCGGATTATCGGAGGGGAGTGGAATCAACTTTATTGAATTTGTGTTGGGGGTGGGGGGGGGTTAAAGTCAAATTTTCATGGATGTAGTCTCTCTCTTGGGTGAAGCAGACTACGTAGCAATCCTACTATATGAATTTACAAATGGTCACTGGCTTTGACACCGAAACAAATTTTTATTACGGACCCTAGGTATCAAAAAGCAACATATAATCGAACAATCAGTTTTCAAATAGAGCACCTCGCCATCATTAGAGCATTTAAATTGCATCAGCTGCGGCAATAAATGATAATTGTTGCTCCCAGCTTGCTGGCTCGATGCCAGAAGACGCCATTTGCATTTTTGCTCTCTCCATCCCTATCCCGTTTAGAATCCCGTGCGGGCACGGAGAACTAGCTTGTCGCCTTAATTTTCATTTGATGGAGATTCACTTCGACCACAAGAATTGAATCGTTAGCACCATTGGGCGAAGGTTTGGAATTTAACTGAACATGGTGGGGATCCAATTGTGCTCGAGTGGAAAGCTGATTCGAGAATAACGACGGTGTGAGCTGGGTTACGGAGGTGTTAATAGAAGGGTTTATAGAGTTTAAGTATAATGAACTAAATCAAGATCAAATACATTAAAAGGCCCTCAAATGCAAAGTGCGGGTGGTGTGTCTAAATGTTCGATTTTCAGAATGATCAGGGTTACAAAAGAGCTTGCTTACCTGTTCTGTCAGTTATTTTGACACAGCTCTTTGTGAAGCCGGAATAATTGCAAGTTTTATGATTATAGTTGCACAATAATCTATAAATTGAAATCGACGTTTTCATTACTTCCATCCTTTGGGTGAGCATTGCTTTCTTTGGTTGTGGAGTGATCGTTTATGACTGGTAGTCGAAGGCATGAAAGCCGAAGGAAAAGCACAAAGCTCTGGCGGTGCCAAGCGAACAATCAAAATGGGACCAAAGCAAAAAAGAATGTCGGCTGCAGACATGACGGGCTACGTTGCGCATATCAATGCAGCACCGGCGCCTCCCCGCACCACGGGCAACTGGAGACACCATTCCCCCTCTCATGGCTGTTTCTTTTTCAATCCCATATTCGTCATACACTCCTCACAAAACCACCCCAAGAAAGCCATCCTCAAGACCTGGCACCATCAGGGTCCTGTCAGCACTGACCCCGCCCTTCTCGCCTTGTTTGCTTGCCCCGCCCTCCCCGTTCTCGCTTGTTCCGAAGAGGCTTCACTGCACTGGACAGCTTCGTGTTTTTATTGATGCAATTACTTTATAAAGCGAAGACCATTTACAGGTGAGGCCATTTGTGTGCCGTTTTGTAAATGTGTCGTGCTTGTGTACGGACAATACATGCTCGTAACCTTTTTCCACCCTTTATACCGTGCCACCCTTTATAACGTGTGGTTCATCATGGATCGGCACAGGTGAGATTTTATTTTTTGGCCTTTTCTCATACAATGAGCGATTTTATGGAGTAACGCATTCAGCAGGAGTCTCGCCACGATACGATATTTAAGAAGCCATTGTGCGGTGAGGATTGCTCGATCACATTGATCTGAGGCAGCTGGAGATGTTGCTCTGGGCGACAGGGGGGAGGAGGAAGGTCCATGGATCATCTCGAGCTTCGTTCCTAAGCAACCTCACAAACTCAATTATCTTCGGTCTTTTCCACAGCCTGAACAACCCCAGCCTTGACAAATACCAGACCTTGTCACCACAACTTCATCCTCCAACTGCTTTCACTTGTTCATTTTGTACGCTGATCTCACCAGCACTCTGCCATCCTCATCTCATCAAACCAACTGACTTACAAACTATCCCCATCTTTCCCCCTAGTATTTACTGTCTCCTAGATTTTGTGTCCTTCTCATGCAAGAAACTAGAGGAGGTTCTGTTAAACCATGACCCTGCTTCGGCAAAGGATCTAGCCGCCCAGGTGCCATTCGTGCCCTTGTTCTCAAATCCTGCTCTGCCTTCTGCTTCCCCTTTGTCTGTTCTATTCGGTCTGTCCTCCTTTGGTTGCCTCCGATCAGCTTGGGAGTCAGAACCCGTCACTTCCATCCACAAGAAGGATGCAAAAACAAATCCCATCAACTACAGACCAGTGAGCTTATTTCTAATTACAAGCAAAGTCATGAAATCTATTGTTGCTGCTGTTGTCATCTTTCCTGTTTTCAAACAGCTTGATCTCTGACCATCAGCTTGGATTCCACCCTGGTCACTCATCCTGGTCAGCAGTAGTTGGAGGCCCTAAATCTCAAGAGGTCAGGACCATCTGTTTGGACGTATCTCGGGCAATCAACAGTCCGTCTTCCTGCTTTGCTTTCCAAACTCTCTGCCTGTGGCATACAAGGCACCTTCATTCCTGGATTTCTTACTTATGCTCACACAGTCAGTGTTGCCATCATTGGAACCCTCTCTTCTTCTTCCCTCTCCCAGTGGAAGCTGGAGTTCCCCAAGGCTGTGTATTCGGCTCAGTCTTCTTCATCATCTACATAAACCATCTATCTAATGCTCTGGAAAAACCCTCCCTTCCTTTTTGCAAATGACTCCACATTGGGTCATGTAGTGCCCTCTCCCACTACTCGGCAGACTGTAGCTGCATACCTCTGCTTATCTCTCTGAAATTGATGACACTCATCTGATAAGTGGAACGTATCCTTAAATCCTGGAAAATCTCACTTTCTCACCCTGTTAAGTATGATCGTCAAACTAATCCACCTATTTATATGGTCAGCCACTGGAAGAGGTTCAGTCTCTGGAACTTGTAGACCTCACCATCAGGCATGACTTCTCTTGGGCCAATTACATTTCAAAGCTTGCTTCCAAAGCCAGCCACAGACGAGGTGTCTTCCACAATTCAAGTCTTTCAAAAAGAAAACCAGAACTGCTCATTCTACAAGGCCTTTGTCTGTACCTCAATTGAATACTTTCCCTGATGAGCTGGCACCCCAGCATTGCACATGTCTCCTGGATTATGTTCAATCCAAAGCCCTCAGTATGATTGAATTTCTTACAATGAGGCTGAAGCACAAGGTTGATTGCTTTCACATTGCAGGTGGGTCAATAGTCTCTGTCTCTGTCTCTGTCTGTCTGTCTGTCTGTCTGTCTCTCTCCATCTCTGTCTCCTCCCTCTCCCCCTCCCCCTCGACCCTCCTCTCTCTCTCTCTCTCTCTCTCTCTCTCTCTCTCTCTCTCTCTCTCTCTCTCCCTACCTTTGCTCCTTCCTCTCTCTCTCCCCCCTCCACCTCCTTTCACTGTCTCACTCTCTCTGTTGCTGAATTGTGCCCACCAAGGATTCAGAGAGACAATGGTGACTCGAAGATAATCTGTGCCATTGAAAACTCATTCAATCCATTGAGGGAAACTCTCACAGGTGTGCTGCACAATATCCAGACAGGTAAATGTCCAGCATAGTTGTCAAGCAGTACATCCTTTCATCCCACCAGAAGGGATAGAAGCAGTATGCTGAATTCAGAGAGGCTTCACACTTGATTTGAGAAATCAAGAGAAACAAAATCGTAAAATTTTGAACGTGGCGGTGTCAAAAGCAGACGGGCAACTGATTGGGATGGCTCGTCATCACAGAAACAGAAATCTATCTCCAGCACGTGCTATCGTTCCCGCTTACTCCCGTGCCATCGTCCCTGTGCTGCACAGATGGAACAATGGCGAAAACTGCAAAAAGTAAACTTCTTGGATACTTGGGAGGTCAAGTCTGGGGAGCCATCAATGGTTGATGCCTGCATTATTGATAGCAATTTCTTATTGCACTTGTTAGCTCTGAATATAACTCATGACTACGATGGCCTTGCTCGATGCATCCTGATCCAGATCACTGCTCTATGATCTGTTGAGGATCACTGTCATTGACGCATTGACATATGATTCGGTACCTATGCCACTCCATCAATCAAGGATGTAGAACTGGAGAAGTGAGTCTCTGATGACATAGTCTACTCCATCACTGGGCCAGAACAAGGTCATCCAAAACTGAGTGATGCCCTGAAGACGCCCTCTTTTAAGCGTCAACTGCCAGACTTCTTATCAAGAGAGTGGGCAAAAGGTGAACACGGAGCCATTGTCTCAAATCACTAGGTTTTCATCAGCTCTGATGACAAAGGTGACCAGATTAGTTCCATGAACAATCATTTCATCACAGAGGAGGTCAAGGCCCGATCGAGCAACCATCATGAAGCAGATACACGCTTGTGTCTCAAATATCAAGGAAATCACGACAACTCCGGAATTCAGTGGCAACGTTGTTGTGAGGGCTTCAGATACCGATATTGCTGCCATACTCCTTTTCCACTGCCACAAATATCGGGGCAGAATTTGGATGGATGTGGATTCCGGAGCAAAAAGGAGATATGTTGATATTCCTTCCATTGTGGAGAAAATAGGACGAAGGATGTGCACTGCCCTTCCTGCCTTCCACGCATTCACCGGGTGCAACTACACATCAGCCTTCGATAAGCTGGGGAAAGTTCAACAAGCAACATGTCTGGAGGGCAGTGAGCAATCCAATGAGGCGTTCGCCACATTGGCTTGCGAGACGAAAGTCCACGAGCATACACTGGATGCCATTGAGACATTCACATGTAGCATGTACGGTTTCACGAATGAGACCTCATTGAATCGCACTCGGTCTCTTGCCTGCGATGAGGCCTATTGGACGTCCAGAAAAACCCAACAATCCATTCAGCAAATTGAAGGGGATCGCTGCCAGCAGTTTGCCATCATGTGGAGCCAAGTTCCTTATCCAGGTGCAGTGATCAGCATTCGTGGCAAGGATGTGGGCACATGCTGATGAGTCACAAATAGATCAATCTCCAGAAGAGTGTTGGGAGCTATTAGATGGTTCCGATGACATTGTCTGGTTTGAAGGTCTGCATCTCCCTGAGAAACTCAAGCCGGTGACGAAATGGAGAATTAACGGTGATTGTGACCAGTCTTGATCACCTGTCTGTCATCGGTCGATGAAGATGACCGACTGTCCGCAAAATTTTCGATGTCATTCAAACAATGGAGCCTACAGTATATCCATTCGCTGTAGTTTCTTTGAAATTTTTGCAGACATTTTGCCTGACATGTCCATAGCTCAATACATTTTATTACAGCCACTGCAAATTACTTTAACAACATTCTTAAGACCCCTGGTCTGATTTTTACCTTCGCCACCGAAGGTGAAGGAGGTTATGTTTTCACCCCTTTCTGTCTGTTTGTCTTTTTGTCTGTGTACAGCGTATTTCAAAAAGTTGTAGACGGATTCGGATGAAATTTTGTGGACAGGTTGGGTGTGTGACGAAGACTAACTGATTCGATTTTGGTGAAGATCTGGATCTGATAATTTTTTTAAGTGATTCTTCACCATTGAGAGATCGGGCCAAAAATGATGTAGTCCTGTCTCGCATGATATTTCAAAAGTGTATTGGGCCTGATATGTTCTCGTGGATCAGGTATTACCTGGTGGAGGTATGCGCTCCACCGAGTGCCCTTTCAATTCAAAAATGTATGGTCAGCTTTTGTTTCTGACAATTTTCAAGTTTGTATTCATTACTCTAATTAAAGGTATAATTGTTGCTAATTAATGTAATTCTTAAGCTAATTAGTCTGATCTCTGTTCATTCTTCAGTCATGCTTCCATTCTTTGTCGGATGGTAGAAATCTGAAAACACGAGTTTGGTGCTTGGACTCAAAAATCTCAATAAATGTGTAATTATGGTGCCACGTCAATTTGGTACCAAGAGTACGAGTCTGATCTGAGAAATCTTCAGAATGAGCTTTTCAAGCTTTGGACTGATGGTGAAATGGAACCACCATTGTGAATTTTGATCCCCATTGTCTAATTAAACCGGGCCGAGCTCTCTGTCTCGAATGATGAAGGGTGTGGACAGGATAAAAGAAGTGGAGGTTTTCAGGACCGGGGGCCATAGCTTGTGGGTAAATAAGATGAGGGTTAGGACATTTTTAAGGTGGGGGTCTTTTAATTGGAGAGTGATTTATGCATGGAATGGTCTCCCGAGAAAGGTAGTGGCAACGGAGGAGGTGGATAAATTGAAATTGGAATTAGATAGGTACCTGCATGTAAAGGAGATGGAGGGTTATGGAGATTTTGGCAGGACTTGGCAGCAGCTTGTTTGTGGATGGGTAAGGTAATGATACTGGGGTTGGTGTAGCGCTGGCATGATGGGCTGAGTGGCCTCAGCCTGCACCAAAGTTGTGTACTCTTGAAATGAATCCGAAAGGTCTGTGCAGGGCCTTCTCTGCGACGGCTATTTCCCTCCTCAAATAGTGAGACAAAACTGAACTCTGCCACTCCGTAGAGTGCATACCTGTGCCAAGGTGAACAGTTTACGTTTTGTATCCCTTTGATAGGACCTGGATCCGGACCTGAACCAAAATCGAACCGGCTTCTTCTTGTTACCGAACCAACACATCCATCAAGTTTTGTCATAACTCGTCCACAGCTTTTTGAGATATCATGCTGTGCATCGTTTTTGGCCCAATCACTCAATGGTAAAGGATCGCTTAAAATATTCTCAGATAAGGATGTAGATCCGGATCTTTGAACAAAATCGAATCAATTCGCCCTGGTTATAAACCAAACCTGTCCACCAACTTTAGTCTGAATCTGACCACAACTTTTTGAGATATCCTGCTCACAGCAAACAAACAAACAGACACACAACCTTTCCAACAGAGATAATAATAGTTGTGAGGTCTAAATAAATTCCTGTTTAACATGAACACCACCTCTTTGATCGACAAATGATGCCTCTGCACATGTGAATGAAAATTACATCACGAAAAAAATCTCTGGATACCTTGCAATTGCTTGTAAATGCTCTGAGACGCCAGGATCCGTGGCTTCATTTCATTTCCACACATGCCATAACCTCGAGAATCTCTTAAACTAAGCCAAATTGCGAAATTTAAGCTCCAGAATTGAACTTAGCAGCAGTTAGGACAGCTAAGATGTGTTCATTCATCCAATTCGGACATTGCTTGAGCGTTTCAGGGTGCATGCTTTTATCAACAGCAATTGGTAATCGCTTGCCAAGCCAGGCGTTCTGTTGGCATGCTTGCTTGAGTGCTTAAGCCACTTGTCGAGCGCCCTACAGTTGATAGCGGTACAGTTCGTGTCCCGATCGGGATGTACAGTCGACAGTTCCTACAAGGTAGAAGTACGTATACAGCACACACGGACGTGGTACATATGGGTAGACTTGGATCTGTACGGACTCTCCACGGGTGTGTGGACGTGGTGGCAAAGTTTCATCCCGTATCTTATGGAGGTTCTATCAGGTTTTCCTTCGTCCTTGCACCTGTTTCTAAAGTATTTGTTTTTCGGATTTGCTTTACAAAGGTTAAAAGTTTCTCTTTGTGAGTTTCAAAGCAAAATATATTTGATAACACCCGATTTCTGAGCCGTTTGCCGTGTTAACGTGTTTTCTAAATTACCGAGCCAAATGTTTTTCCAACCCTCACATGCAGCTGTTTATAAAGACCGAGACGACCCTCGAACCCGTTGGGTTCCCGGTGTGACAGCGGTTGATGAAAAAAAATCATTTCAAGAAAAAAAAAAAAAAGATTGCTCCAGCGAACTATACCCCTGAGGTTGTTTGCCTTGATCAAATTCTCCCAAAGAGTACTTGACTGAATCGGGAATTGATTTTTTAATAATTTTTTCGTTTCCCGATTTGAATGAAACTTGATACTGCACACCGCAGGTGAATGGTGAGTAAGGTGGCACTAAAATTTTTGCACTATCCTGTACCATTTTGGCTGTATTTCGGGTACATACGTACAAGATGAGAGTTTTAGTAATATTTAGATAGATAATGTTTGTGAACATCTTGATATATCGAGATAAATGTAACGTTGTTTATCGGTGAAAGCTACTCAAGGTTTCTGGGTTGTATACAGTCCTTACTGTAGTCAGTAATCACACTGACTCCAACCTGCTGATTCCCGAAAAATTGCCAATATCGGCTAAGTGTGTATCGTAGATTTCCCAGACGTGCCAACTCCAGCTCCTCAATCTACACTCAGCTCTGGTTTGGCTTTTCGAAGCCCTGGAGAGGTGTGGCGTTGTGGATGAGCAGTTTTTTCTGCTCTCGCAGCGGTGCTGTGGTTACCTCAATTTTGCTTCCGCAACTGTTGTCGAGGCCAGCAGAGCTTTGCCTCCCAATTAGCCTGCCCTATCTCCAGACGACGGCCATTGGCTGTGCCCAGGTCCCGGAGCGCTGCTGTCGACCGAAGCGTGGCTTCGTGCCTGCTCGCGAGGCATCTATTCAGTCCTTCTGCTTGGCCGTGCCTAACAGGTCTTGATGTGGTTTATCCATGGATCGCTGGCTTGTAATGTGTTCTTGACTTGGTTTTGTAATGGAGCGTGTTGCAAAGCATGTATGGATGTGCTGCAGAGGTGTGGAAAGAGGACAGAGAAATAGGGAGAGGGAGATGGAGGGAGAAAGTAGAGAAGAGAATAGTCACAAAGGGGTTAGATTCTTCTACACAAATACAACACGTATTCCCTTTCCACTGATATGGGGGAGAGACAATTTAGCTGCACAATGTCCTATGGAGATAACTACATTCGGGTTCCTCTATGTGTATTGTATGTGTCTCCCCTGGGTCTCGTGGAGGAAGGAGTGGAAACCTATAATCATGGAGTAAATGCCCACAATCTCACCATGGATTGTAGTATGTTCCATCTGCAACTACATGCCTTCGTACAATTATGGATATGTCTGTCTGGTGTGTTCATAAAAACAAAAACCTGAGGACTGCCCATGAGAATGTCATCACCATGTCTGCTGATCGTGAAACATTTGCCCACCTGGTGATTGTTGGCAAGAGAAGGGAAAATGATCTGAAGCACATTCTCAGCTTTGAACTGCCCGTAGTTCCCTTCTCTCTTTCATGTAGATGGTGCAACAAGGACTACAAATAAGAGCATCCTAATAGCAGAATTTGAGAATCTGGGGGTGGGGAATGAAGTCCCAGTTGCCGGTACCAAGCAGACATATGATCATGAGCTATATCGTCGATGGTGTGACATTCATGCAGACGGTCAAACCTGGCATTGTGACACTTTTTTAGGGAACTGGCAATGAAGCACCACCATATTGTGACGGGACCACTGGGACACGGAGGCTGCAATGGCAATTGATGTGGTGCTTGATCAATGCGGAGAGAAATCCATCAAATAATCAGAAATAAGAAAGAGAGGAGCATCAGCATGGCTGAGCGATTCCACACTCCTCCACTCCACTCCACTCCAAACACGTGGCTTGCTGACTTATTCTACTCTTGTCGCCAATGGAATCCCTTCGTACCCTCTCCCTGTCAAGGCTGGAGTGCCGCCAAGGCAGTGTTCTGGGCCCAGTCCTATTCCTGATCTTCATCAATGATTTCGCTGAATCTCTGGAAAATCCTGTTTATATATTTGCTGATGACTCCACCCTCTGCCGTAACATCCTCCATCTTTCAGACAGGCAAGCTGCAGCCTCTTCACTCTCTTCAGACCTTGGAAAAAAAACAAAAACATCACAAGCTGGTCAAACACTTGAAATAGGGTGTATGTCTTTCAAGCCTGACAAATCTCACACACTCACTGTCTCTCTCCAAAAGAACCGTCTGGAAAACCAGCCCCCTCCCCTGCCACCACCCATCCACTTTCTTACCACTCCTCTTGAGGAGGTCAATTCATTTAAACTCCTGGGTCTCACTATCAGCCATGATCTTTCTTGAGCAAACCACATTTCAAAGTCGGCCTCCAAAACCAGCCACCGACTGGGTATCCTCCATCGTACAAAGTCCTTCCTTGGCACACCTGAGCTCTCGTCCATCCACGAGGCCTTCATGCACAGCTTGATGGAGTACTGTTGTCCCCTCTGGGCTGGATCCTCTGCCTCGCATCTCACTCTGCTTGACACAGTGGAAACCAAGGCTTTTAAGATTATTGGAATCTCCCACGGTGAAGCTGAGTTTATGGGAACATCAGCAGCACTTGAAGTCAACATCCAGAGATCAAAAAACAGCCATCCTAAGGTAGTGGACCAAACACACCGAGAATTTGAGAAAAAAAGTAAAATCTGTTCCTTCCTTTGTAAGAGTTGGTGCCCAATGGGTCCGATGGAGCTGGAGCTTGGTTATCTGTTGGTAGTCGGAGCGTGATTCCAGGATGGGGAAAAAGCAGCGTGCATCACCAAAGGTAACCGTGAGATAAATGAGGATCTGTCATCTGATCTGGAAGAAGCTCGATCATAGCAGGATGCTGTTGCATGCCCAACGTGCTGCATCTCAATGCAGCGCAGAGTAGTGGTTCAGTCTCCCAGACACGGATGTGGCCGTACTCTGTGGTGCTCAATTCAATGCAATAGGGTGCAAGAAGCTGTGGTTTTGTATTGGAATTAAAGACAAAATGTGATTCACAAAGCCATCCATTCCATCGTAGAGGATATAGGCCCAACATCTTTTGCAGCCCTCCCTGTATACAACGCAATAACAGGATGCGACACGACAAGTTCCCCTATCAGAAGTCGGTCAAAAAGAAGTCCTTTAGCATTCTCAAAAACAGCCAAGACAATCAAAAACACTTTCAGAACTTGGGAATAAATAATGTGGAGACAAAGCAGTCCGTGCAAAATGTGAGATGGTCCTGGCCATGCATATTTGATGAGCCAACTACTCCAGTGGAAGTGGGTAAGAAATCAAAGATGACATTTTTCAGGCTAAGATGATGACCAAAGAACAAGCCCCAAGAGGTCTTGTGGAGCTGGTTTCCTGTTACTGGGCAAAGTCTGAGTGTAGCCAAAGCGACTATACATGTTGAGTGCATGGCCTTGCCTGTACAGAGGTTTATGTACGCATGGGTGAGGGCGATGATGAACTAACTGTGCAAATCCAAACAAACATGGTCAACTAAAACGGCACTTGGTAGAGAAAAATTCGAAGATCCGGATCTTCACACAAATCGAATCAATTCTTCCTTGTCAAACACCCAACCTGTCCATCAAGTTTTTGTCCGAATCCATCCATAACTTTTTGAGATATCCTGCGGGGCTGAAAACAGCCTCTATCCATCCACCTTTCGGTGGTGGTGATGATGATGATGATGATGATGATGATGATATCCATGGACTTTGCTGATGTCATGACCCATGAAAGATGATGGTGGGGACTGGGGAGTGCAGATAGCCATGTTAATGATGAGGCTGAGGATGAGGATGATGAGTGATGAGTCTCATGACGATGATATAATGACATCTGTTGGTTCTTGTGTACAGTATATATATATATATATATATATATATATATATATATATATATATATATATATATATATATATATATATATACACCAACATGTAAGTGTTCATGTTGTTAATACCACATCACTATAATCTGCAGATGTTGTTACTTGGAGTATGATCTCCCCCCCATCATAAACAATAACCAATGTAACAAAACTGATACCACGATGTGGTGGCTTCACACGTTCAGAGGAGGTTTGCCTGAACAGAATATGTACTCAGACCATTTTCAGTGGGTTGGAACCATTTTCAGCCGCACCATGCTCTTCGTGCAGTCTGTCGAGTCATCCCGTCCAACCTATTAGGAATGAATGCGAGTCAAACAAAATTTAATGTCATTGGGATGGTGAGGTTAAAGGGCAATGTCTAACTCCAGTCGCACCATCCACAACAACCAAATAATTGCAATTTCACACAGGTACAAACATTTCAGTTGCACAACGTCAACTACACTGTACTACTGATGATGATGATGATGATGATGATGATGATGATGATGACAGGTCTGAAGATGACGATAGTTCACAAGCCGTATTTGACGATGTAGATTGTTTCAGAAGTCAAGGATGAGACAATGTGATAATTTTTGACCAAGTTATAAAAATGATCAACATGATGTGGTACGAGTGACAGGTTATTAGCTGCAAAATGTCGAAAACCTGGTTTCGTTCAACAACTTTCAAAATTTGACCCTTGCATAACCTTTAAAGGTCACAAAACAATGTTGTGGACATTAAAATAAGGAAACAGGATACGTGCTACAGCTTATTGGAGTTAGTTCGTCGAAGAAGGTCGAAAACCCGGTTCGATTCCCACAACTTTGGAAATTTGACCTTTGTGGCCTTTAAAGGTCAAAGGTCAAGGATTATGACATTTGGTGCAAAACTTCCTCTGGACCATTCCAGGAACAATATAACGTCATATAGGCTATACGGCATTTCGCACTCCTCGGATTATCCATACTTTGATGAAATCAGCGTAAAAACAAACTTGAAGGGGGCGCCACGGGCAAGGTGTTCGAGATAGAGCGAAATGGTTTCAAGACTTTAGGTGGGGAATGACCTCAACATTATGCATAAAAATATTGTCATCCTAGCTCTCAAAGTTTGAGCTGTTGTATGATTTTTTTACGTCAAAATTCGCAATTTTCTAAGTTTTTGACCTTGTGACCTTGACCTTGGGACGAAAATGAAAAATCGGACAATGACAAGTATTATATAATTCATTTTGCTATTCAAATACCGAAGAACCCATTGCATTCAGTCAATTCCCTCGGAGAAGATAGATTTTTAATCCGACTACCCCTAAAAATGGCTATTTTTGGGGCGTGGCTCCGCCCACAATGGGCGAAGCACGCCGTCGTCCAGGAAAACACAACTAGACATTGATATCGAACACATAACCAAGTTTCATCAAAATCGGATCAAAGTCCACGGAGTTATGCTCTGGACAGACAGACACACAGACAGACAAGCCGGTAGGCGGACATGGGTAGTCGCCTACCCAATAGAACCTGACGCGATGGCCCCGTTTGATGGGGATTGACCTGAGGATTAAGCACAAGAAAATTCATGATTCTAGCTTCAAGGGTTAATGCTGCAAATTGTTTTTTTCGTTAAAATACCCCCACATTTAGAGGTTTTTTGGCCGTTGCTAGGCTACGAAGGGGTCCATAGAAATGGTTCTTTCTCAGACTTAACTAGGACATACCATGAACCTACCATACCAGTTTCATGTATATCTGACTCATAGTCTCTGAGATATAACGAACTTCGTTTTTTTTTATTGTTTTCATCCAGGGTTCATTCAAAGTCGATCTTCTCCGACAGTTTTTATAGGATCAGGCTGGAAATTTTTGACAATATGGCTGAATGTACTGCACACAGTCGCTCGTGGCCCGATTTTTGATTTTCGAAAAAATAATATTTTTAATGATTTTTCAAAAATTTCAAAGTCCCGTTGCTTGGCAACGGTGGTGTCCATAGCAACTGTTCTCATTTGCACACAACTAGGTCATGGTATGAACCTACCAACCAGGTTTCATCGAAATCGCCATTGTATTAACGGAGCACTGGACCAAAGAGAGGGACAGACAGACAAACAAGCGGGAAGGCGGACATGGGTAGTCGCCTACCCAATAGAACCTGACGCGACGGGCCCGTTCGATGGGGAATGACCTGAGGATTAAGCACAAGAAAATTCATGATTCTAGCTTCAAGGGTTAATGCTGCAGATAGTTTTTTTCGTTAAAATACCCCCACATATAGAGGTTTTTCGGCCGTTGCTAGGCAACGGTGGTGTCCATAGCAACGGTTCTCATTTGCACACAACTAGGTCATGGTGTGAACCTACCAACCAAGTTTCATCGAAATCGCCATTGTATTAACTGAAATCGCCATTTTAAATACTGATAATAAGGGTAGAACAAATCTCAAAAAAAAAAAAAATTTTCGACTCGATCGACTTCCCAACATATCGACGGAAATACTGAAAATAAGAGTAGAACAAATTAAAATTTTATTTTTTTTTTTTTACATTTTTTCGACGAGATCGACTACCCAACAGACAGACAAACATCGACAGAAATACTGATAATAAGGGTAGAGAAAAAAAAATTGAGATTTTTTTTTTCGACTTGATCGACTACCCAACAGATACAGACATAACGAATATAGTGGATGGCGCTCGTGAACCAATGATGATGACGATGAGGACGATGAGGACGATGATGACGATGATGATGATGATGATGACGATGATGATAACGATGAGGACGATGATGATGACGATGATGTGATGACGATGATAAAGCTATTTTCGTCGTATTGTCTCCTTTTCCCGCGGAACGAACAAAAACGCTTCGCACGCCCCGCCCCCTTCATCGTGATTGGCCCGCAGTGACGTGGCCGAGAGGTCGGCGTCCAATAGGCAAGCTTATATGGAGGCCGGAACGGTTGCGCTCGTGAGCCACGTGGTTCTTTGGGCGGTTGCGGGGTTCTGCGGCCATGGCTGCGGCGGCTGCGTACGGCGACTCGTGCCTGCAGGACTCTCAGCACTTTGCGCTCGTCGTGCTCGGGGACATCGTGGACGCGCTGCCCCTCCAAGAGGCAGCGGCCGATCTGGAACGAGGTAACGGTCGCGTTTGTCGTTCGGCTCGGTGGGTGTTATGAAATGCCCGACGTCCCCCACCCGTCCCTGGTTGGGGGTTGGGGGGGGGAGATGTTGGAGATTGCGATTTGTAATCTCAACGCCGCGTGACCTTTTAAGGGGAATTCATTTTCCTCTTCAGGTGTCCGTGTGTCCGTGTGTTCGTCTCCGTTTGTTTTGTTGATATCCAGGGATGGCGGGGGAGAGTTTTCCACGTATCAGGTGAGCGGATTGTACCCACGTGACCTTGTGACTTGGGACATTGGTGGAGTATCTCCCGACTCGATCGCTCCATTTTCTTTTTTATTATAATTTTTTTTTAACGAGGCCGAACGAGGCCGTGAACACGTGTGGAATGCGAGTGAGCTCCTTGTCCCCCCCGCCCACTGAAACCAACTACCCCGTCATGGATTGAGCACGGCGTTCGCTGCTTGACGATCCCTCGGTCGGAGTTGGTGGGGATGCCGAGTTCCAGACGGCCCTTGTGAACGACACCGTTGGTACGGAAGATCGAGGCTCATGTAAGAGGGGAAAGAGACCGAGGGTTGTAAAAAAAAAAAAAAGGGGCACCGTGCTCGCAGTGTGACCGCACGATGGAGGAAACCTTCCAGGGAAGGGAGGAAACTCCAATCTGTTAGTACGAGGTGCGTGTGCGTGTGCGCGTGTGTGCGTGCGTGTGTGCGTGCGTGCGTGCGTGCGTGTTGAGAAGAGTTTGGGGCTTTGGGTTCTCGTGATTTCTGAGGATTTGAGCAGGTTGGAGAAAATCCTCATTTTATACCTCGAGGAAAACGGCAACCTTGGCTTGTCTTCGGCAAAATTCTACTACCACCACCACCACCACTACTACCACCACCACTACTACCACCACCACCACTACCACCACCACTACCACCACCACTACCACCACCACCACCACTACCACCACCACCACTACTACCACCACCACTACCACCACCACCACCACTACCACCACCACCACTACCACCACCACTACCACCACCACCACTACCACCACCACCACTACTACCACCACCACTACTACCTCCACCACGACTACCACCACCACTACTACCACTACCACCACCACTACTACCACCACTACTACCACCACCACCACTACTACCACCACCACTACTACCACCACCACCACTACCACCACCACTACCACCACCACTACCACTACCACTACCACCACTACCACTACTACCACTACTACCACTACTACCACCACCACTACTACCACCACCACTACTACCCACTACTACCACCACCACTACTACTACCACCACCACCACCACTACCACTACTACCACCACCACTACTACCACCACTACCACTACCACTACCACCACTACTACCACCACCACCACCACCACCACCACCACCACCACCACTCTGTGCAGGTGTTGTTGAGCAAATCAATTGAGGGGAAGGAACAAAGGAAGACCGGTTGAGTTTTGAATCTTGAAAGGTGAAGGGCAGTAGTTGCTGTGTGAGGTGGTGATGACTTGATCTGGAGATTGATGCAAATGATGCATGGAAACCATGAATCCGTTGGTGTTGCTCGTCTTGTGAACTGAATCGAAACGGTGTGGGTGTGGGTGTGGGTGGTCCACCGTTTATTTATTAATTTATTTTGAGTGCTGCTGATTTTACAGACCATTGGCAGTTCACTCTTGGCAGGCACTCGTGTGCTTGCCGAGTCGTGTCTCAACACCTTCCGGTCTCCCAAGAAGACCTTGATGAACACCATTGTCATCCTACGAGTTCCCATCCGAGGAGCTTTAGGCCAATCGAACCTGCGCAATGGTTGCCAACCTGTGGTGGTCGTATGGTAGCTATCGTTTCTTGAAGCATGACTGTGTCGCTGATGCAGTGCCCCTCTACCGGGGCCCACACGCTGGAACTTGTACTCATTTCACCGACCTCGGAAGGATGACGGGCTGAGTCAACCCCCTGGTGTATTAATTCAGCGGCCGACGGAGCTTGAACTCAGGACCCCAGGATCCCAAGCCACCACCCTAACCACTGAGCCAACACCAGGCTCAACCTACGGTTGTTGATGTGTCCTCTATCCTTTTGATGCTGAACCTCAAGCAAGCGAAGCAGCACGTACCATTTTCAGTGTTTAAAAAAAAAAAAAAATTATCATATGACTCTGCTTCAAGGAGTCGACCGCTGAAGCTTGAAACCTGCCTTGAAACCACTGACGTCCCACACTCCACTACGTTGATCCACCGAGGCTTGTTCTTTCCCTCTCGCCTCCAGTATTCTGACTGTGGCTGATTTTTAACGTGCCCACCATTCTATACAGCCTGTGGAGGCTGCTTGTATTGACTGCGGAGGGAAAAGCTGCTACTTTGTGACTGATCACTCCGAAAGGGCCTGGCACGGGCGATCCCTGCATGCAGACTCTCATCCTGTGAGTTTAGCCGACTTCAATGGATGCTGTAGAGCCCCTTGATGGCTCGCGTTGCCCTTTCGGAATGCAGGAAAGCTCTCTGCTGTTTTCATGCTTTTCATTTTGACTCCAGTAACGGTTTGCCATAATATTTCGAAAAAAAGAACCCAACAGCCGCCCACCTGCAGTGAAATTTGAGGAAGGCTTGTGATTATTTATTTGTGGAAAACGCAGGAATGAACTGGAAGGGCACTCGGTGGAGCACATACCTCCGCCACGTAATGCTTGATCTACGAGAACATATCGGGCCAAATACATGTTTGGAATACCATGTCATGCTTCACAGTACGACATCGTTTTTGGCCCACTCCTCTCCACTCCTCTCCACTCCTCTCCACTCCACTCCTGTCCACTCCTCTCCACTCCTGTCCACTCCTCTCCACTCCTGTCCACTCCTCTCCACTCCTGTCCACTCCTCTCCACTCCTCTCCACTCCTCTCCACTCCTCTCCACTCCTCTCCACTCCTCTCCACTCCTCTCCACTCCTCTCCACTCCTCTTCTCTCCTCTCCTCTCCACTCCTCTCCACTCCTCTACTCCCCTCCACTCCCCTCCACTCCCCTCCACTCCCCTCCACTCCCCTCCACTCCCCTCCACTCCCCTCCACTCCCCTCCACTCCCCTCCACTCCCCTCCACTCCCCTCCACTCCCCTCCACTCCTCCACTCCTCTCCTCTCCACTCCTCTCCTCTCCTCTCCACTCCTCTCCACTCCTCTACTCCCCTCCACTCCCCTCCACTCCTCTCCACTCCCCTCCACTCCTCTCCACTCCTCTCCACTCCTCTCCCCTCCACTCCCCTCCACTCCACTCCCCTCCACTCCCCTCCACTCTCCTCTCCAACAGTTTTTAAAATTTCTAGTAGTCGAATCCAGATCTTCACAAAAAAATCGAATTGGTTCGTCCTTGTCGTACACCGAACCTGCCCACCAAGTTTCACCCGAATCCGTCCACAACTTTTTTGCGGTGTCGTGCTATGTATCAGTTCAGCCCAATCTCTCAATGGTGAAGAATCGCTGAAAACACTATCAGATCCGGATCCAGATCGTCACCAAAATTGAATCAATTCTTCCTTGTCATACATCCAACGTATCCACCAAGTTTCATCCAAATCCGTCCAACTTGTTTTTTGCGATATCCTGTGCACGGAGACAGACAGACAAACACAGACAGACAAAGTGGTGAAAACATAAGCTCCTTCACCGTCGGTGGCGGAGATGACGGAGGACGGAAATCCACGGTCGGTCCAAATGCATGAATGGTCTCGTCATCCCTGCGACAAATCGCCAGTCCGTTCGGTTTATGGTATGAATGACGTCTTGTATTCCAAGGATATTTGGTGGTTTGCGTAGCTGGGTAGGGTCGGTATATATTTGCGTTGCAAATCCGTCGATGTCTTCTTAGCACTTCCTCCTCCTCATTACACAAAGCATAATGAACGCCCCGCTGTTCTCGGGGCCCACATCCTTTCCAATTCCCCGGAGCATGGTGCCAGTCCGCTTTTAATGAACCCATTGTAACAAAGGCCATCTGGAATGTTTGCACACGGATAGTTTCTGCAAAGCGGGGCCGCAAGCATCGATTCCCCGATTCACGGTCAGGACGCTCCACAACCTCCGCGGAAATCGTGGTGTGGTTAGTAACCGCTTGAAGTGAGTGGTTTCTGTTTTGCCTCTTGGTGATGGGGCACCGACGGGCATTTCGATGAGGATGACGTCATGGACTTTTTCGAGTCTTCTCTACCCTTCCGAAGTTTGTACGGTTCTGGACGTATAATTGTGAATAAATTGCATATAAAAACCGCAATACTTCCATTGGTCTCCGAGGTAGTCTTCAGCTTTGGACGCGGTTGTCCCCCCCCCCCCATCAGAGTAGCGGAAGCTTTGTACACCTTCATTGTGTTCGTGTTTTGGAAGTCCGTAGCCAATGCAGCAGATTTCTCTCCAAGTTGCTCTTGATGGGTACGTCGCTATAACCGTGCACCGAATCGTCCAGATTTCGACATACCTGATGGTTCTGTTCTTTCGTGGGTGTGGGTGTACTCGACGTCTGGGAGCGGTGTTGTGTAACTGATGCAGTGCCCCCTGCAGCATTGGCCAGGGATTTGTAATTTGATCTGTGTACCAGTGATAACTCATCCACTCTTCCGAAAACACCACTGCAGTGATTTTTTTTTTTAATGTTTTCAATTGCAGGTCTAAGTTAATTATTCCCTCCGCTACAGGCTGTGGTTTTGGGGCAGACCCCAGATACCGGGGTGTTCATCGACGGTCTCTCCTGTATTTAGCCGTTTCTGACGTTGAAAATGACACTTGATTATGCAAACGTTTTTGGTACTTTTTTTGAGCATAACCGAATTAAATAACATCAAAAAAAAAAAATTTTTGACCAACATTTTAATGAGCCAGGCTGAACAGTTTACGTTTTGTATCCCACCGAATCGACTTGTTCTCGTCACGTACCCCACTCATCCACCTAGTTTTGTCGTCGTTCATCCGCAACTTTTTGAGACGTTGTTATTTTTGGCCCCGTCTCTCGATGGTGAAGAATCGCGTGAAAATTAAATAATTCTTGAATCTGGATTCGGATCGTCACAACAATCCAATCGATCCGTCCTTGTCAGACACCCAATCTGTCCACCAAGTTTCGTCTGGATCCGTTCATAAGTTGTTTTTATTTATTTATTTATTTATTTATTTTGGTAAAAGATTGGCAACGGCACCTAAATACATCCATGCAATGTTGGATCGTTAACGTCCATCAACTAATGCAAGCAGACGGGTCTCCAGCTAAAAGTCCATCCGAGGGACGGCAGACTTTGTGATGCGATGCCCAACGTGCAAAGTACACATTTTATGGCTTGGTTGAGAATTTAACTTCAGACGGATCAAAGATAGGCGTAACAGCTCTGCACCACTGTCCAGCATGTTGTCAATTTCCTTAATTTGCAGTTCCACTTTGTTTTCTCACTTTCCACCCTCTTGATTTCCAGCACATCACTTAAAGCCAGCAGGAAACACTGATTTGTTTCCACCATAATGGATGTATCCGCTCGAAATGAATGTGCCCATCGTACGCAAAGGTCCATTTCAAATTTGGATGAACGCAACAGTTGAAAGAATACCTGCCTTTGCAGGGTTGCGATCTTGGGCCGTGCAGCCGGAAGCTTGTGACTTGGACAAGGAGCTGAAATTGTTCATCTCTCGGCATTCTGCTCGGCCTTCCTCCGAGGTTAAAGGTGAGTTTGCTGACATTTCATTTTGCCTGCAGATTGCTTGCCTAAGAATGATGCAACTTTCTTGCACAATACAATTTATTGATTTATTCTTTGCCAAGTTTTAACCTCTTTGCCACCCTCTGCTCCAATATCCCTCATCCATCACGTAGCCAGGCAGCAGCCTCTTCCCTCTCTGCAGGTTTTGATAGAATCATGGGTTTGGCAAACACTTGGAATGTCTTTCAATCCTTTCGTACCTGTCCTCGTGCCTTTTGGTACCCATCCTGCGATGAGGCAGTTCCTTCTCTTCCCGGAAGGAAAATCCGCCGAAGGTGACCTCTGATCATTACACAAAGTCTGGAACAAGTGTGCCCACTAAAAATCCAGGAAACGTCTCTCCAACCTCAAGGCTGAACTCTCTTGAACCTTGTCTCCTTTTAAGACCTGGTTGCACCTTGTGGGTTATGCTCTCCCTACATCCCTTCCCGCTCTTCAAATGGCACCACAGCCGACTCTGCTCATGAGAAGGCTGAATTCTTCAATTGTGTTTGCTTCCAAATCTTGTCGACCCAACCCCTCACTCCCAACACTTACCCTCTCCTTTAGTACCCAACGGTCTCCTGCATACCATCTTTCCCATTTGAGAAGGTGGAGCGTTTTCTTGCAAACCTACTTCAATTTCTGCTGCAGGTCCATAAGGCATCAGTACATGTGTCCAGAAATCCTGCTGCTGTTCTTGCTCGTAGTCTTTCTGCTCTGTTCACTCGATTGTTCTCTCTGGGGGCAGTTTACATCTGCCTGCAAGTTGGCCAACAACATTGCAATGCACAAACTTGGTGCAAAAATGGATCCTCTTAACTCCAGGCCTTTTGGCTTGCTTCCAGTTTTAAGTGAGGTCATGGAATCTGTCATTGTTGGTTTCAGATTTGGTCATTCCAACTTGGATGCTGTTTCTACTCTCGATCTCAGACGTCAGATCAGGGCCATCTCTCCTGGACGCGTCTCGAGCATTTGATAGTCTTGTCATCAGGCCCTGATCTCCAAGCTCTCAGCTTGTGCCATCCAAGGCCACCATCCCTCATGGCTCACTGACTTCCCTCACTGTTGTATTCCACATGTTGCTCTTAACAAGAGCCTCTCATCTCCTCCGTCAAGGCTGGAATGCCCCCAAGGCAATGTCTTCGGCTCGGTCTTGCTCCTCATCTTCATCACTGATGTTTCAGATTCCCTGGAAAATCCTGCCAATCTCTCTGCTGAGAATTCTACCATCTGTTGTCACGTCTCATCATTCAGACAGGCAAGCAGCAACCACTTCCCTCTCTACAGACCGAGCTAGACTCCTGAGCTGGTCCTATACGTGGGAACGTCTTTCAACCTTGACATATACCACACTCGCCCTGTCTCTCCGAAAGGACCGTCGAGCAAAAGCTCCCATCTACTTGCTCTTCATCTACTTGTAAACCACTTGAGATCAAGTCCATTCGACTTTTGGTCTTCACTGTCGGCCATTATCTTTTTGCAGATCATATTTCCAAGATGGCCTCCAATTTCAGCCGCCAAATTTGCATCCATCGTGCAAGGTCATTCTTCCTTGGCGAGTCGGAACCTTTGGCAACCTGCAAGACCTTCACACACAACTTGCTGGAGCACTGCTTTACCTTTTTTGGGCTGGCGCCGCTGCCTCACACCTTGCACTTCTTGATGCCGTGGAAAGCAAGGCCGGCAAACTCGATGGGTTCTCCCGTGACGGAGCCGAGTGTCTCGTCATGTTACTTTTCCACCGCAGGCAGGATGGTGGTTTCTGCATCCCACCACCACATTTTTTTTGGGGGGGGTCTTTCACCCTCTGCTCTCTCTTGCTGCTGTGCATCCCAGTTTTCTTCAGGGTGTGCACGGCCTGTCAATGTTAACTCTCTTGTTAAACTCCCAAAACCCTGACTCGCTTGCTCATCTCCAATCCTTGATTTTTTTTCCCCCCTCCCATCCTCCCCACCCTAACCTAACCTGTGGAACTTGCTTCCTCGGTCCTTCCCTCCAGGTTTTCAAGATGGCTGTTCACCACCGTCTCAGATCATCCACCATCGCCGAGCGTGATCTTTTCTACCCCTCGTTAACCCACCAAAGCCAACTCTCTCCGATTTTTTTAATTTATTTATTTAATTTTTACTTATTTAAATTTCTTTCTATATCCGTGATCGAGACTGTGTGGATTCATCCATCTCGATCACTCTCGCTCTTCTCCATAATCCATTGTTTGTCCAACTCTCCCTCTGTTTTGTCCCTCAACCCTGCTGTCTGTGTCCCCCCCCCCTCTTTTATCGTTTTCGTTCTGTTCTCAGTCCTTCACAAGCCTCAGTACCAAACAAACGAACATCAAGTTGATCAAAGGGATATTTAACTTAGATTTTTTTTCATTTTGTTTCGTTGCACTTTAAGAGTTGAAATTGTTTTTGGATTCTTGTTTGTTATTTACGAAATCTAAAGATTTCGTAAGTATATTGATGACTTCCATTTCTGTTTGTTTGTTTGTTTGTAGGTACGATAACTCGAACGGAAGAAGCTACCAATGTCAAATTACACCACGTGATTCAGGAGGGTGGTGGCTAGCGCTGATTAGATTTTGGTCAAAATCGGTCAAAGGTCAAGGTCACAGTGAGGTCAAACATTCGATTTTTGATGGTTTGGTACAGAATCATCATAGAAACTTCTGGTTTGCGTCGCTACCTTCTCCAGAGACAGCTTTTATTAGACGAGGTCAGAGGTCAAGTTGACGATTTCGTAAGTACCAGTCAATGACTGCCTGTTTGTTTGTTGGCACGATAACTCGAACGGAAGAAGCTACCAATGTCAAATTACACCACGTGATTCAGGAGGGTGATGGCTGGCGCTGATTAGATTTTGGTCAAAATCGGTCAAAGGTCAAGGTCACAGTGAGGTCAAACATTCGATTTTTGATGGTTTGGTACAGAATAATCGTAGAAACTTCTGGTTTGCGTCGCTACCTTCTCTAGAGACGGCTTTTATTAGACGAGGTCAGAGGTCAAGTTGACGATTTCGTAAGTACCAGTCTATGACTGCTGGTTTATTTATTTGTTTATTTTGAAGCTGGTAATGACAGTTCTAAATTGTTGGCGTAGAGAGGCCGGTATTGTGATTTTTGTCTCGACGAGAAGGCGCGTGGCCGTTCGGCAGGTTTTACTCGTACCAAGGCCATCGATCGTTGGTTTCTTTAAACTTTTATTTGTTGCGTTTCTCGTCCAGTTTCACCGAGTCGATCAAGGGTTTAAAAGTGTAAATTTGACAAAAGGAGGAAACAAAACGCTTCATCTGCATCGAGGTCACTTTATCGCCTATACACGATGCCATTTGTGGGTTTTGTGTTCAAGGCCTGTAGGGGATGTCCTGAACGTTTGTCGTTCCCCTTCCCATCGGACAGGAAACTGCAAACTGGAGAAATTTATCGAAACGATTCGTGTACGAGTTATTGATGCGCTCACAAAGTGTTTCATGGAGAAATTTGGACTTTCTAAAGTCGAGAGGAATTTTCTTGCGAGGTTGTCCTCGCGTTAATTGATATCCCCCTCCTTCCCCGCTCCCCTTCGGCCGTTGTTGGCACAACACGTGTTGCTCGGGAGTCATTTGAAAGGGGATTGAAGTCGGCATGGCACAGATGCATGACTCAGTTTTGTGGGATTTATCACCACCAACCAACTTTGTGTGTTTGTGCCTCGTTTCTCATCTGATTTGTTTTTGGTTTTATTTTTTGTACACTGTATAGTTGGGGCTAATGGAAGAGGTAGGACACGGCAGAACATAAGGAGCAGCAGAAAGAGGAGAGGAACAAAATAGACAGATGTACAAATAAGGCGTGGGGGGTGGGGGGGGTGATGGGGGAGTTTGTGGTGTACAAGATTAATAATATTTTTCATTTGGGCCTCAAATGTTTTGATGCTTCAACCTTTGGGAACGAGTCGTACAGTAACGAACTTTCACAGTATTATAGCCCATAGTAGTTGGAATAAAGATTGTGCGTGACATTTCCATTGCTGATAAGGAAAGACTGTTCAGTGTTCTCGCTTCCAAGTATCTTTTTTGGTGGAGTGCTTTGTGGGATCAGGTTTTTCTTGGATGATTATTCCAGCTTCGTTTATAAGAAGCAGATGCACTAAATGCCAAATAGGGCCACACTGTTCACTTTGAGCCAACATTTTATTTATTTATTTATTTATTTTATTCCCAGATGTTTCTGGCTCCGCATCCTGGTTTGGTAATTTGTCACCTTTGGCTGATAACTGCTCGTTGTTGACATATTCTGTTTACGGTATTTCGTGTATGCTCTTGTTGCTGTTGTAGCCAAGTTTGGTGTGATTTGTCTGCCCAATTTTTACGACTTGATGAAATGTTTTTTTTTTTTTTTCTTTTTTTCTTTTTTTCTTTCTGGGAAACGGACACCTGCGGAAGAGCGAGTTTAAATGAAGGATAGTTTTGTGGTCACATGCTCCTCAACTGCATCTCCACAAGTATTTTTTTTGGAATTATAGACTACCTTGGACCTCCTCATAAACTTTTTCTTACAAAACCATAATTTTCACATTATTGCCGTTCCGCATCAAGGTCAACATTGCTTTGCCATTTTGAGGTCTTTGTAGCCATTTTTTTTTTCTGTGGTTTTGGTGATCTCGTGACATCGGAAGAGCAGGAGTAATGCCGTGATCTATGTCTGCAGTCGTGTTTGCATACGTACTCTCTGCAGGAAGATGGTGCCGTAAGTCCAGAACGAACAGATGGGCTGCATGTTCTTCCCTCGGCACCACCAAGTCCTGGCATGAACGTCACATCGTGCATCGGAGCATGTAGAACAGCTGACCTCTGCCAAGTCATTCGCAAGAGATGCAAAAATTTATGTGACAATTTGGATCGGGATGATCAATGATTCGATGCCTTCACTGGTTGAAACTGTATGATGCCAGAGTGGGACTCGAAGTAGGAAGCCCTTCTAAATTCAGTGAAAATGGAGAAATTGGAGCTCTGACCTGTGATACCTGCACAAGAAAGGCTTGTCTCACGAGCAAATGCATATGGTAGTGACAGCGGATGCTCCTTCAATTCCACGGTAAAGTGGGTAGCTGAGTTCAAACTTGGCAGAACGAGCAACAAATATGAACACATGTCAGGTCGTCCTGTTGAGGTGGCAATGCCAGAAACTGTGGACCAGGTGCTTGAGGCAGTGATGGAAGATTGGAGTAGTAAGCAATCTGGTATGTAACTGAGATATTGGGTGTCCTTTTTGGTTCAGTTAAATCGACATATTAAGACAAATTGGACGTGGCAAAGGTGTCGGCACGGTGGGTTCCCCGAATGCTGGAAGAGGTCATCTGGACATTTCCCCATGAACTGTTGGACCATTTTCATGCTGATCCAGACGACTTCCTCCAGCGGATTTCCGCACAGGATGAGACGTGGGTTCACCGCTTGGATCCTGAGACCAAGCAAAAGAGCATGCAGTGGAAGCGGTCCCTTCCCCCCCCCCCCTGAAGTTCGAGAGGACCTCATCAATTGGAAGCGTCATGGCCACCGTTTTTGCAATTGTGGTTGTGATGATGGTGGACTTGTTATAACAGGGAAATGCTGTTATCAAGAACACTGCACCGGTTGCGTGATGCAATCGAGCAAAAGAGGGAAACTGACCCGAGGTGTGCTGCTTCTCCAGGACCATGCCTCTCTACACACAGCCCAATGTCTGGTGGCTCTCGCTGCTCACTGTGGGTATGAGCTTCTGCCACACCCTCCCGACTCACCAGATCTAGCCCCATCCGACTTCCATTTGCTCCCTCTCCTGAAAGAAGCTATGCGGGGGAACAAATGTGAGAATGACGATGCTCTGATTGCCGCTGCGGAGGACTTCCTGGAGGGGCGTGACGAGGATTTCTGCAGAATGGGCAGAGCCAAGTGATAAAACCAACGGTTGAAGTGCATTGCTCGGAAGGGAGATTGTGTTGATAAATATAAATGATTGTATAGTGTTTTCCTTGTTGGGGCCACAAACTAACTGGTCACCCATCGTAGATAATGCAGTATATTGTAGAAATGGTTCAATCGGGGGCCCGGGTGTTCATTTTGACTTGGTAGGATACTTGTAACCTCAGTTTTATTTATTTATTTTCACACGTTTCTCTGTGGTCTCTCCATATGACAGCGTGTGGTGGTAAAGTGGAAGCCTGTCTTGTGTCGGTGACGCTGGGATCCTCAGTGATTGGGCTTTCGTCTGTAACTCGTGATCTTTAACGTGTCATTTTCTCCTGAACTTGGTGGGTCGGCTTATTTAGCATTCATATCCGCACACGCACACACGCAATATTTATTATTAATGCTTTAATGTCGTGCAATTGTATCGATTTGGCTCGTGTTCTTGTGATTGGTGCAATATACAGTCTCCTTATGGCCTTGTCCTGCTTGTGATAAATTTACAAAAATAACCTTGTGTCAAATTAAGTTTAAAAAAAAAAAAATTGCTTTCCAAACTATTTTAACCTCCAGCAGCTGCTCGTAACGGGCTGGACACACAACAGGAAGGGGAAGAGCACTAACCTGTGGCCTGCGTAAACTGAGTATGGTTGCTCTGCTTTGGCTTTGGGATCCAGCTGAGCTTTTTCTTTTTTTCAAATTAGTTATTTTGCTCTTTCTGGGGAAGGGTTAAGTCTTTTATTCCGGTTCTGTCGCTTTAAGACTTAAATGGGAGGGGGATGACCTGTATCTTTTGTGGATGGCAGCTTGGCTCTCTCGAACGGCTGCATCCTGAGTCTATTTTCTGTCGAGGCAATGTCGGCAGTTTTTGATGTTGCTGTTTCTGTGAACTTGTTTGTTTTCCCTCCTTAATTTGTTTTTTTTTATTTCTTGTATACATCTGTTTAATGATGAGCATTAACTATGCTGGTGATTTGTATAGCTGCACGATGAGCGTTCCACCCTTTCCGAGACTGCTGTTTTTGAATCCTCGATTGTCTGGTGTTTGCTTTGTCTTCGTTGGGTTGAGAGAACAAAGAACACTCGGTACTCTCCGTCCGTCATTTTGATTTTGAAGAACTGCTTTTGTTGCCCCTTTTTTTGAGAGGAGAGTTTCATTCTTTGTAAGTTTTGTTCATTGTGAATGTCTTTTTTTCCTTTTACAGGAGTTGTGGGTAGAGAAGGAAGGGGGGTGGTTGGGGGTGGTTCTTCCCAGTGTTTCTGCACAGCGTCCAGTTTGGAGTTTATTTGTAATAGTCGTTCTATGATGTTGGCTGACATCGCAGCATTAAATAAAGGTGAAAAAAAAAAACTGATCACGTTGGCTTTCTGTACTTCCAATTATAATCAGCAAGATCATGGAATCCATCATCACAGGAGACGTAAAAGTAATTCCTTTTCTCCAACATCATCAATTTGGATTCAGACCCGGTCACGCCACCTTGGACATGCTGCTTCTCCTCTCCCAACAATGGTGGAGGCCCTCAATATCAGACATTAGATCAGGGCAGTCTTTCTGGGCATATCTCAGGCTTTTGTTACCGTCTGGTGTCCTACCTATGGAATCCTAGGCCAACTCCACTCTTGGATTACTGACTTCCTCCCTTCTCATGGACAACGTGTGGCTCTCAACGGAACCCTTTCATCTCCTCTCCCGGTCAAGGCTGGAGTACGTACCCCAAGGCAGTGTTCGAGGTCCCACATTATTCCTAATCTTCATCAATTATCTCTCGCTCTCTCGCTCTCTCGCATCCTCTATCTCTTTGCTGATGACTCCAATCTCTGCCGGGACATCTCTCATCCTTCTGACAGATGGACAGGCAGCAGCCTCTCCCCTCTCCTCAGACCTTGACAAAATCACAAACTGTTTAAACACAATTTTACTTTTGTATCCATATTGTCCGCCCTTTGCGTTTTCCCATACCCCTCATCGTTATCTGTGTCAGACTACTTTCTCCCTCCACCCTACTGTTGGCATTTCCACACCCCCCCTTTCTCCTGTTCCCTTTATGTTGTGTCCCGATCTGTTCTGCGTCCAAGCTCTTCCATGAACCTACACCATGCATTTAAAAAAAAAAAAAAAATCTGGATCTTCATTGATTTAAGGGTCTGTTTTTACTGCCATTAACCTTAAACATTTTTCTGGTGCTCTCGTTTAACGTATCGTGTTTATTTACATACTTCACATTGATGGACGTATTGCACTGTTTGATTCAGTAGTTAGATATCAAGGTGCGTGCGTGCGTGTTTTTTTATTTATTTAATTTTTTTTAATTTTAAAATACATCTTGTAAATTTTCAGTGCTCTGATGCAGATGTTCCAAAGTAAAGCCTGCTGTGTTTTCTTTGCAGGTCAAAAGATCCTGCAGCATCGCAGTGACGTTTTGGAGACTGTGGTCCTGTTAAACCCTTCGCAGCATAGCGCTTCCACAGAGGTCAGCCTGTCCCCCCCGCCTTCCCCCTCGTATAGATGTGAATCTTTTGGTTTGTGTAACCATGTGACGATGCAAACAGCTGTTGTACTGATCGCCTTTATTTCACCCTTGCACCTCATGCCCTCTGCCATCTGCCCCTCGTCGGACCCAGAAGGTCACACTTGATGACCTGTGGTGCTAACCTCCCAGGACTGGGCTTACTGCCTTCATTCTTTTGTTGTAATTAAGTAAGTTTTATTGTGTTTCACAAGATGTCACAAAGTACTTTAAAAGAGAGAGGGAAAGAGAATGATGTGTAGAAAGTTTTTATTTATTTATTAAAATAGACCTGTAAAGACAGAATAGTAGTGGAATGGCCTCTATTTGGGAGGGGGGCGGTTTGAGGGCTCTTTGAACAAATGTGGAATTGCAGAAGGAATGTGCTCGGGGAATCTATAACCAGCTTCAGTGGCTTCTCGAAGATGCAGAAGAAACTGTCCGAATCGGCTGTTTTATCTGAGCTAACCAACAAGCCGCAATGAAACTTGTACCAAAGATAAAGAGCTAAGAATAGTTATATCTGAAAATACGACAGCAGCAAAATGCCAAAGGATATTGTGAAGCTTAACATGATACAAAGGAAAGCAACCGCCTCAAATAGGAACAGGCGAAGGCCTTTAGAGGGTGCAGTGATGCTTTGGAGGACGACGTCGGCAAGAAAATTGAAGTGGAGGTAGCGCACACACACACAAACCACCCATGAAACGAGTTGGTTCCTCGTAAACTACGTGAGCGGAAGAAAGACTTCCGAAAGAGGTTGTATTGAAGGAAGTACCAATGTGGAAAGGATCAAGAACTAGTTCTCATTTTCAGAATCTTCTTGGCAGCCCACTGATTGTAGCAGGAGGAAGTCAAAAGTTTTTTTTTGAAGACCTTGCCATCAGGATGGGTCAGTTCAAGATTCAGGAGCATAATGAAGGAAAGTGTTTCATCAGGAGATCCGTCTTTGCAGCAGCTATCGTCGTGTTGGCTTAATCTCAACAGTTGTCACGATCTACCATTGACTCTTAAACTCGATCCGACCTGTTCCTGATGAACACCTGAGGCCAAACCAAAATGGATGTTGCGGCGAAATTGCATTATTGTACTGCGGAGGCTAATAGAAGGAATCTGTGCCCACACCCTTCCTGCACGAACGACATTCATTGACTTTATTTCGGCAAGATGCTGATCGTACTTTATTTCGGCTTACTGGACCCCCTGATGAACTTGTGAAGGTGATTTTTGAGTATGTATTGGGAAACTTGTGCCGAGATACATTCACCTGATGTGAAAACCTGATTTCTTGTTTTTCTGAACGTCTGGCAAACCCTCCTATCGACTTTCTTAACGGTCGTCTTGAAGTTCATTCGCACAAACTCCTGGGGCTCAATATCAGCCATGATCTTTCTTGGGCAAACCACATTTCAAAATGGCCTCCAAAGCCAGCCACCAACTGGGCATCCTCCGTCGTGCAAAGTCTTTCCTTGACACACCTGAAGTTGTCTGTCCTGCTTTACAGAAGGGTCTGTTTTTACTTCTATTTCCTTTAAGAAATAATTTTCTGGTGCTCTCGTTTAACCAATAGTTTTTTTTGGGGGCCCAGAGAGGAGCTTGTACATACATTACATTGACTGACGGACAAAATACGAAAATCTCCTCGTATTACATGGTTTGGTTTGGGAGTCTGTCAAGAGGCAATTTTGAGATGGAGAAGGGATTTGATGGATGTTGTACTCCACTTCTTTCCGCTTTCAATGTGCGATGGTCTGAACATCGGAAAAAGAGCTCCATCGTTCTATACCAACTCTGTATGTTAAACTTTGAGGACATCTCACATCTGGGCACTGCTGCTGCTACTGTTGCAAAAACAAACCTGCTCACAATCTTGTACTCTGGACACTGAAACAGGAAAAGCCAAAGTGGGCAGACCAGCTCTCAACTCAATTAATGTGTTGGACACCTGTCCCCCCCCCCCCCGGGCCCCACACACGACAGTCCTACACCAAAGTGTCACCTCCAACACAGAGGCCTCGGCCTGGTGACTGTGTTTGACAGACAAAGGTTATATGGTCATCAGTTAAACATCAAGCAGAACCACCAATCTGGATTTCGAGCTTATTTGCCCTCATCGTTTCATTTCAGGACAGCATGCTGATAAATATTTGACCAATGGTGACCACATTCGTTGTTTATTATATCAGATGCACCTGCTGACTGTTATGGTGAGCATTGCCGCAGATTGTCTCGCACGGTAAATCCGCACAGAGCAACCGTCCGTCTGCCACTCAGTTCATGCTAATGTCAGACTGTCTCCAATGGGGATCGGGGGAGTGCTCGTCACATTCGATATATATTTAAATGTAAAATGTGCACGTCCCATTTTTAAGGTGGTTGGGGGCTGTGTCCTCTGAGGACTTGTTGGGTGGTCGCTAGACTACCCTACCCTTATTCTCAGGTTTTCTGTTTGTTTGTTTGTAATGGACAGCTCTGGAGGTCAGAGGAGTCAACTGATTTTGATGAAACTTGACTGGTAGGTTCATACCAGGATCTAGTTATATGCTTTTGAGCACCGTTGCTATGGATGCCACCGTTGTCTTGCTACGGGACTTTGAAATTTTTGAAAAAAATCTGAAATTTTTTTTTGAAAATCAAAAATCTGCTTCCGTGCTTTTATGTGCACTATAATCAACCTCTTTGTCAAATTTTCAGCCTGATCCATCAAAAAACTATGACTAGTATGCAATTGTATTACTATATGCTTTCACCCCAACGTTTGCGTTGGGATTCCCTAACGTAGGGTTAGGGAATCGAACACGTATGATAAATGGACAGTTGCTCATCATGTTCCTATATGGAACAACGACCGCAAAAATGCCATCTGATGTGTTCTCTTATCTACATATTTGAAATTCGCCTTAGTCTGGCGACCACCCATGTCGCCTACCGGCTTGTCATTGTTTCATTGCAGCACAAATATTGATAATTTTATCGTATAAATAATTTGTAATAATGCACGCTGCCTTCCTCGCTCTTCTGTTTCCTGCAGTAGAAACTCCCACTTTTGATGCAAGATAGGCAGAAATGTTTCACCGACAATATTGCAACACGTTGCGTGAGCAACGCTGCTTCGGATTTCCTCATCGTGGTGCTTTGGTTCTTGATGCTATCGGATTGTTTGTGGATCTTGAGAAGTGTAATTTGTTTAAAATTCAACATATTTATTTATTTTTTTTGTGGTGTGCCAACATTGTAGTTGCTGGGAACGAAAGTTACCACCTGTGAAGTGAAACGAGGTGTAACTTGACAAAGTGTGTTCAGCAAGGCCTGTACTTGGTCGAGCTCAAATGGTTCGGCTCGTGCTTTGAGCGAGCTCTCGAGTGTTGGTGCCCACAAGTGCTCGTGTCTGTTTATGTGCAGAATATGGTGACTGCCACGATTTGTTGTGTGTGTGCCAAGTGCTACAAATTAGGCTTTCCCTTTTAAAGAACAGAGCTGGCAATTTTGCACCACATGATGGCAAAACTTCAAGAGGAGTTACACAAACTGGCAATCATTTTGATTGATCAACGATATATGGTTCTTTGCATTATCCATCTTAACGAGGCTCGCTTACGAGCTCCCTTTGTATTGTCAGCAGATTCCTGATTGATTTTCTTTAACTGCTTGGTGTTGGTAAGCTACTGCTCTGCTCGCAACGGGCTTGACGTCGATGATCTGTGGTTGCGTCGAAATGGATACTTTTTGAGTCGAGTGAAGGCGATGATCTGATGAGTGCGGGTATTTATTCAGGCCTTAGTAAATTTGGTGCCGGCGAGGGAAAAAGGAAGCATCCTCTGCACAATTTTAACCTGTGTCGGTGACGATATGATTTAATGCTCGAGTTGGTTGCATGTCGATGCAGGCAAGCTGCCAGTGCTGGAAGGAACGTCCTGTTTTGAACGCGAGAGAGTTGTGTAACACACCTTGGTATCAATATTTTGTTGTAACCAGAGGTAACAAAACTTTCCTTGTGGGGGTCGGGACTGTTGTACTCTCATTGCACTGTGCAGTGTCGGTGAGGTGTCTTGGTTGCACGTGAGGTCACGTGGCACGGAGATAGCCGATCGATCGCCCTGGAGCGACCCAGAGATTGTGAGTGTGTGCGGGTTTTTTAATTTATTTATTTATTTTTTGTTAATACATATATTTTTGTGTTTGCAGGTGGTGGTGGTGGTGGTGGTGATGTACGTGGTGGAAGTTATGCATTTGGGACTTGTGTCGGTGTGGTGTTATTTGTGTCTGAGCTTGGATTTAGCCAAGAGCTGCTGCTGCAGGTCCATATGTGTGTAATCTGATAGCTTACTGAGAGCGGTACAGGCCAGATGGAACCATTCGCCGCATCTTGGGTATCTTGGGCATCTGGCAAAACCTCCTCTGGCCCTGGAGATAATGATGCGAGTGTTGTGGTGGGCCTCGTTCGTCTTTGTCTCCGGTTGGAATGGAGAGAAAGGGGGAAGACTGACGAAGGGAAGTCACTCCCCAAAGAGGAAAGAAAAAACATTGTTGTTGTTGTTGTCATGTGTGGTGATACGAGTCTTTGTGTGAGGGGTTCGTGTGAAGATGAGGAGTGGGCCAGACCATCGGGACGCGACTTCTCTGTCCTGACGAATCCAGGCAGCAGGGAGGGGTGGGAAACACCCCCCACCCCCCCCCGTCTTGTGTTGGTTGGGGGGGGGGTTGTGCAAGCACCCCAAAGAGATGTCTGATAGTTGCCTTTGTTGTTGTTGCTGCTGCTGTTTTAGGCTATTCTGGCTGCTTCATGATGTGGTACGATGCCGGAATCGTTCTTGGGCCTTTCCTTGGAGCTCTTTTTTTTTTTTCGGCCATTGGGCTCTCGTGGTTAAAAATTGCACATTGAGGTCGGAACGGCGAAGGTGTCGAATAGACTTATTTTAATTTGTATCCAATTTTCATTAATCTTTGGTCCGATGGGGTTGTATTCCTTGGCAATTTCAGCTGCAAACAAATTCCCTGTAATTTCACCCAATTGTTCTGACCAATCAAAAGCTGGAAGCCCATCGTTTTTGAGGTCGAAGGTCAAATTTGCAGCGACCGATTTTGCAAGTACTGGTCAATTCTTAAACGTTTATTGTGAGGATGTATATATATATATATATATTTTTTTTTTTTCTGCTGCCAAAGGTGAAGGAGGTTGTTTTCTACCCTCAGTGTCTTGCAAAATCGAATATTTTTTCAAGTATATTGGTCAGTCTTCTTTTTTTTAGTTGTTGTTGTTGTTGTTGTTATTCTGTGTTTGTCTCTTTGTCTGTATCCTACAGGTTACAATTATAAACCGATCATCATGAAACTTTAAAAAGTTGGAGAGGTCGTCTCAACCGAGAAGCCTATTGATTTTTTGAGGTCAAAAGTCATCCTGAGGTCACATTTCCGAAATCGTCATTTTTCATCCGATTGACTTGAAATGTGAACAAAATTTGCGTAATTGTGTCATTGAATTAGGAAACCAACTATTTTTAAGGTCAAACTTCTAATCGTCAATTTTCTTCTGATTAACCTGGAAAATGAGCAGCAATTGCGTAGTACATCGCTGAATTTGGAACCACACTTTTTGAGGTCAAAAGGTCAGCTCAAGGTCAACCTTTATTCTAAGATGATCAATTTCAATCTGAAAAATGATCACTTTTCATTCCTATTGACTTGAACTTTGGTTAAGATTGTGAATTTTAATTTTAATGAAATGGACAATATGTATCCATGGCAACCTTTGGAGAGGGGCGGTGGATTCTGCAAGTATCGTGCTCTGCACAGCTTCTTTTTCTTGTTTGTGTGCAGGATATCTCAAAAATTTGTTGAAGGATTCGGATGAAATTTTGTGGACAGGTTGTGTGTGTGACAAGGACGAACTGATTAGATTTTGGTGAAGATCCTGATCCAAATCGGACTACTATAATTTTTTTCTGGTGATTCTTCACCATTGAGAGTGAGGGCCAAAAATGATGTATAGCACAATATCTCAAAAAGTGGTGAACGGATTCAAACGAAACTTGGTGGACAGGCTGGGTGTGTTGTAAGGATGAATTGATTAGATTTTTGTGAAGATCCAAATCCAGATCTGGATATGAGAATTCTTTAATTTTTAAAGTGATTCTTCACCTTTGAGAGATCGGACCAAAAATGATACAATACTGTATATAATGATATTTAAAAATTGTATTGGGCCAAATATGTTCTCGTGTATCAGGTGTTGCGTGGTGGAGGTATGCGCTCTACCGAGTGCCCTTCTAGTTATATACTGTTTTCGTCAAAATGAGATCTTTGTTCCAAATGGCTATCGAACAATTTTATTACAAAAAGGTGACAAGTACAAAACCATGTTTGATAAAGGACATGAAGCACAAATCTGAAGACTCAACAGAGGAAGTGCATCAAATCTGCATTTATTTTGTTATGGATCTGAAAACCATATGCATTCAAACATACAGATGTCCCAAAAGTCAGTTATTCCTTTAAGTACATGAGAAGACAGGTCCCTTCCTTTTGTCTAGTGGGAGAATCAAAGGTGTGTGTTGTGATGTGATGTTTTTATGTAGGTTATTAAATCTTTACATCCAACAACCATCCCAACCCCCATCATGATCCACTACCCACCCGCTGTCTACTCGCACCCTGACTTGCCGAGGCAAGACCTTGCAGCCGTTCCTTGCCGCTTCCACAAACGTTCCTTTTCAACGTTGTAACTCTTGCTCGACAAGTGCAAACACGCGTTTGGGGGGGGTTGGGGGGGCTGGTTTTTCCCCCAACAAGGCCAAGACCCCGCCCAGAAAGGGTGGATCCGTGGAGGCCCTGTCCAATCGGGGCAGACGGTGATGTCTGTTCCACCGAGCCCCCGCCCCGTTCGTGGAGGTCCATAAAGAGACACCATCCTCAGTCTTGAGGGGAATTCTTTGGAGGAGTGAGTGGTTGGTGTGTGTCGTGTGTTCTGAGCTGGAGTGAGAGTTCAGCTCTGCGTGGAGCATTTGAGGGCGTTCGTCGGAGGTTTATTGGAGACGGGGCATTCGTGGAAGTTTTGCTGGGTCCTGTCCATGACCCTGCGTACTGCCCCCCGCCCTGGGACTCCGACGACTACTCTCAAGTTCCTCCGCGGACACGAGCCCCACGCGTGTGACTGGGCCGGGCTGCACGGCCATTGGCAGGTGCCGCACCACGGAGCACCCCATCCCTCCAACGTGCAGGTACCCCGCCGAACCGTGACCCCAGCTCGTCTCTCCCTGGCTGTGGGGGGTCCTAATAAAACACCTGGGTTTGATGTGTGTCTGTGTGTGGCGCTGTCTCTTAAGTAGAACTGCTTCAGTGTTTATTTCTGATCATTGTGAATTCTTTGTTGTATATTCCACGATAAGTCTTGCTCCGTGTCCTTCTTATTGTAAATAAACCATTATTAGAAATGTTCCCAGTTCGTTTCCGTCCTTTCTTTCATTGGTCCAGAATGGTTTGGATCTGAGTTTTAGCCGGGTCTTTGTTCCCGTTAATCTGCTCATCCAAGCCGGCACAGCTTTGGCAGCTCCGCTTGACCGCACCCGAACCGGAGTTTGTAGTTGGAACTCTACTGCAGTCTGTAAAGTGACCCCGTTCGAGCAAGACTTGCCGAGGGCGTGGATCCCCGGTAGCCGAGACCGCGTGGTTACTTAGGTAAATTGGTTCCAGACAAAAAGACCCAACGTCACGCGGTCGAGATATTGGAGTTTCACGGTCGGGTCAGCGACCCGCCGGCTCACGGAATTATCCGAGAGCAACGGCCTACGATTCCGGGGAGACAAGGTAACCTCCCCCACCTCGTGGTCGTTCTTGTCACCAAACCCTGGCCCACAACTATATTATGGTTTATAAGAAAGCAAATGTCCTTGGTCACTGCCACATATCCACCGATGACGACGCAAGGCCTGGGAAGGGTGGGATGAAGGCAAAATAAATTGATATCACAAGTAATGATGAGACGATCCTTTCCCTGGAGTGATTGATTATGCCCACCAGCGTCTACGAGATTTACACTCCGGGCATCAGGATTAATTGTTTTTTTTTTTTGTATAACGTGTTGGAACTCAGAACGGATCAGGAGGTCCAGGAAAATAAAAAGGAGGGATGGGGGAGAGGAATACTCCAACAACTTCAAAACTTGCCTTTATTCATTTGAGAGGGTCCACCGCTCCGTTGAAGCCTTGCACTCCTCATGAGGCACATAACGGATGTGGAAGTGAGTGAGAGTGCGCGTGTTGAGAGACGTGGAGGATGGGAAGGGTGAAAATAACAAACTTGTATGAACTCTCATTCACAATGCATGTTTATCACATGTGCACAGTTTAACTGAATTGCTAAACAGAGTCGGCCGACGAACAGATACCAACTCGAATCCGGTGTGTACGTCCTCTTGACTTGCCCGAGAGGTGCACGACGTTCCCGTCGTGCTCGGAACCATCGCGATGTATTACCTACTGGAGTGATAATAAATAAATAACCTCAGTTTTTTTTTTTTACTATCTTATAATTTATATTTTATTTATTTGTTTGTTTGCAAAATTCCACCCCCCCCCCTTTAAAAAAAAATGTATTTATTTATTTTTAAATAGCCTTTTCAACTCAAAACAAACTTGATTGTGATTGGATAAAAACATCTTGCACTCAAATTTATGCAATTTGAGAACAAAGTAACGATTGTATTCTCATTTGGCCTGCAGTGTTGTGCGGCTGTTTTTGCTGGGTGTAGTGGGTGGCCATATTCTGCAAGTCTTGCTGTGTTCCAGAGTTTCATTTGCTTATCGTTTTGAGCCAAATTGGTGTCCGCGTCGGTGTCGACTGTTGAGCAGCCAAGTCGCGGTTATCATCGGCCAAGCTGGATTTTAAACATTGTGTTAAAAAAAAACAAAAAAAAACCTGTCTTGGGATTTTTCAACCTGTTCGTTTGTCGGATCTGGTGCCAAATCTCACAACTGGCCACAGGTGTTGATTACAGTGGTTTGAAGAGGAATCCTGCATGCTACAAAGCCGGTCATGATTAATAGCCTTTGCCCTGTTGAAGGCGTTCGAGAGTTTGGGTCTTGCTGATGGGAGAATATTGTACCCATTGATCTGTCATCGGTGTCAGGCTGTGGATGATTGCTACTTGTCTGTGAGCAGGTCACCCGGCTGTTAAGCAGCACAGCCCGACACAAGCTGCTGCTGTTGCTCGGCCAAAGTGACGAGGAGAGTGGTGCTTTGCTGTTGCAACAAGGAACGTTCGGTCCTTATTGTCTCTTCACTGCCTGCTCACAGCCGCAGGTATGCAACATCTTTTCAGTAAAACAGGAATCCAATGATGATTTGACATTGCCTCATTCTGACGACCAAAAGATGTGCTCGTGCTCGCGCACGCGACGGGGAGCGAGTTACGAATCTGTGTCTGAAAAGAAAATTGGGCGCGTGTGTACCGCTGGACCTCTTGGCTCGAGAAGGCTTGTGAAAACAAGAGAAACATCACCTGAGGAGGACTCTTTTTTTTTTTTTTTTTCTGTTTGTATTTGTATCAAAATTGCGAGGTTGCCGACTTGGACTTGTTTGTTGGTTGGCTGTGCGTTATCTTTATAACCCAACAATGGATCGTGTGCATGCGCAAGTCAAAAGGTATCCGTGATGATTTATTAAAAACTGTGTGGCGTTGACCACATTGTACTTGCAGGTATGGACACTAACTGTCGGTGCCATTGTGAAGCGGTTTCATCCTTGAGCAGTCGGTAGTCGTCGTCGTAAGGGAGTTAACATGATCGTTCCGCTGTCCGTTTGCACCAAAGGAGAGCAGCGTGCAGTGATGCGACGTTTGTGGGCTGAAGATGTACCAGGAGCAGAAATCTATCGCAGACTTTCAGCACAATATGGAAACAGTGCTTTCCCACAGCGGAGTGTATGATTGGATTACCGTGTTCAAAAACAATCGCAGAATTGTTGCTGATGATGAACAATCTGGATGCCCATCCACGTCCACAACAGAAGAAAACATTGAATGAGTCCGCGCCACGATTCTGGATAACCGACGGTCGACTATTGATGAAGTGGCACAACATCTGAACATCAGTTGTGGTTCCAGACATGAAATCAACAACAACCGACTTGGCTTTCATAAAGTTTCTGCATGATGGGTTCCAGAAGGGCACAAGCGCAACGGTGCGACAATCTGCCAAAGCCTTTTGAACCGCTTTTGTCATAAAGGGAAGGTTTTTTTTTTTTTTTGAGACCCATTGTCACTGGAGACGAGACGTAAATTTACCATTACGAGCCAGAGAGTAAACGCCACAGTCTGGAGTGGAAACATCAGACATCACCAGTCAAAAAGAAGTTCAAAAGTAAACCATCGGACATAAAAGTGTTAACACTTTTCTGGGATTTACAAGGCTCAATTTTGGAACACGATCAAGAAGGGGGCACAACGGTAAGCAGTGTCCATCATTGTGAAATGCTCCATGACCAGTTGAAACCAGCTATTTGACGGAAACGCCGAGGTGTACCATCAAGATGTTCATTGTTGCATGACAATGCCCGTTCACACACTGCTGCCCATACTGTGGAAACCCTCCGGTAATTGAACTTTGAGTTGTTGGAGAATCCTCCGTACAGTCCTGACCTGGCCCTTTCAGACTTTCACCTGGTTGATCCACTCAGACGCTCAGAGGCCACCACTTTTCCAGTGCCCAACAAGTGAAAGAAGCGGTGCATGTGTGGCTCGTCACTCAGCCAAAAACTTTTTTTTTTTTCCTGGACTGGGCATGTTATCTTCCATGTACATTGTACATATATATATATATATATATATATATATATATATATATATATATATATATATATATATATATATATATATATATATATATATATATATATATATATATATATAATGATTGGTGAAGACTTGATCGTTGCTTATCCATACTCTGACATGGTCTGTTGCATAAATTATTTTCTTACCTGTGTTTAAATTTTTTTTTTTTTTAATATAGTGTAAAATATATATTCCCCTGAAGATGTAACATTGTCCTATTTTTGTGCTGCTTATTGTAGGTGCTATCAGCATTAGGTGGTGTGGATCCTAAGGAGCGTGCTGTGCTTACGTTGTGCTGTTCTGCTGGACAACCCTGGGTCCCCCTGTTTGCCACCAAGCCGTGCTCCAACCTGCTTGAGGTGCGGCTTAACCCAGACACTCAACACGACGAGATGGAGGGTGCAAGTGAGATGGCGGAATACCTTGCCGAGTCTGCCTTTGTGCCTTCTCCATTTGATGTCCTGGAACCCCCAGCAAGTGGGGGGTTCCTGAAACTGTCCCGGCCTTGTTGCTACGTATTTCCTGGTGGATGTGGGGACTCCGCTCTCTTTGCGATTAGTGGCTTCACGCTGCTTGCAGGTGGTGGAGCAGAACGGCGTGCAGCTTTCTGGAAGTTGGCTCGCCACCTGGATCGGCTTGATGCTGTGTTAATACCGCATGCAGGTTGTGACACCCTGCCTGGTATTGTGGCCTTGTTGCGCCGCAAGTTAGCCGAGGCTGAAGCTCAGGAGGGGACTGAGGTTGATGGAGAAACTGCAGTGAACATCAACGGATCCAGTGACTGGCTACGAAATAGTGTCTCTCCGGAACTGGGTGTTGTTTTCTTCAATGCCCCTGAGAAACCACTCGAGCATGAAGCCAACTTCAAGGTGTGCAATTTTGAGTGAGGTTTACCTCTGCATGTTTGCAGCCACACTGACTGAACTGAAGTAATAGAGCCCGAGCCCGTCTTGTTACTGACGCTGCATATTGACCGCCACCGAAGGTGGACGGAGGTTATATTTTTACCGACTCCCTCTGTCTGTGCCTGTGAACAAAGTGTATCAAAAAGTTGTGGACAGATTCAGAAAATTTGGTGGACACCTTGGGTGTGACAAGGATGAAATTATTCAATTTTGCTGATGATCTGCATCTGGATACTGCAAATTAAGTGATTCTTCACCATTGTGTGAAATGGCTGAAAACTATAAAAAGCACGGATTCTGATCAAACTTGGTGGACAGGTTGGGTGTGTGACGAGAACGAACCGATTCGATTCTGGTTCAGGTCTGGATCCAGATCCGGCTTATCTGTAGATAGAAAACGTAAACTGTTCAGCCTGGCGGAGTGATGCGCTCCACTGAATGCCGTTCTAGTTTTGGTTGATGAGTTGTATGTATACTTCTGTGATTTAAAAAATAATAATAATTACCAAATTTTGAGGCAAAATGTGACAAAACATGAAATGCAATGTTTACTTTTGAGCGTCTGATTCGTTTTAATTTTATCCATACCTTTTGGTTAATCTGGGAGCACCGGCATCATCAAATTTGCAAGCAGAAATGTGGAACTCCACTTGCTATAAAAGTAGTTGTATGAACCTGTCTGAGCATTGAAATAGCTTGGATTTCTAACCTGGATTCTGTAATATTTCCCACAGGAAAATGAAATGTGTCTTGTCCTGGACTTGCTGAACCGCCTTGGTATTACTCCGTGGCCGCTTTTCCGCACGCCAAGCTCACCTGCAGAGCCTCTGGTGCTCTTTCAAAAGCTAGGTGTTGGACGCCTTGAGCTTTACGTGTTGTGCCCTGCGCGTGCGACTGTGAAAGGGATGAGTGTGGGTAGCAAGGCGAGGACCGGTTTGACCACAGGACACGAGGGCAATGCGAGATCGAACTCTGTTGCCGTGCTGTTGGTTTGGCATCCGTGCTGTCCAGGAGAGAAAGTGGTCCGTGTCCTTTTCCCAGGCAATGTGGCACAAGACAAACTACTGGAAGGCCTGGAGCAACTGAAACATTTGGAGTTTTTACAAAGCCCTGAAGGCAATGCACACGTGCATCTTCCCAAGGAGAGACAACACATGACCAAGGTGCAAGGAACGTCTGCAGGAAGTAGAAGGGAGGGAGCAACAGGCCTTGTGAAGAGTGACTCCAGAACCGAGTTGGCGAAGGCATCACGGATGGAGAAAAAAGTTGATGGGACTACTGTTTTCAGAACAAAGGTGACAAAGACTGTAAAAGATTTTGGTGTTGGTATTAAGGAGACCAGGACCGGGAAATCGGAAGCGCCGGTATCAAACAAGCGGGATGTGGCCAAAGAAGTCAAAGCTCAAAGGGAAGTGCAAAAAGACTTGAGGGTAAGAAAAACATCAGACTCCAAGTTCACTGCACCAGGTGGTGATACAAAGGTTTTGGGCAGCAAGTTGGGCACTGTGAAAAAGCAGGCCCTTGAAGGAAAGAAACAACCCCCGAAAGGAAAGGAAATGGTCAAAGGCAAGGTGGATAAAAAGTCGAACATTCCAAAAGATGTCTCATCCAGTGGGGGGCTAGAAAAAGAGCCCCCTCCACCGTCAAAGGATGGATCTGCATTAACATCTCCTGAAGACCTAACCAAAGATTTCCACGAGTTGGTTGATGAAAAAGTCTCTGGAAATTTTGCTTGCAAGGATAAATTTGGAGTCCTCATTCCTAGTCCACAGGCAGACGAGGAGATGGTGGTTATCTCGAAGTCGACTGATCTTGGAATGCCTCTCGTTTCTCCAGATGAAGGAATCACCACCACAGATGTGGAAAACAACCTTGAGCCGTCACCATTTGAGGACGAAAGTCAAAGCTCGAACAAGTTGCTCCACTCAAAGGATGATGGAGGTGAACTTGAGGAAGGAAAGGATTGTAAACAGCATCCAGAAGTTGTAACATCTACGACTGAGACCGAGTGTGTGTACAGCAGCCATGTTGCTCAGAGTGTCCTTTTGCACACCGTAGCTAGTACTTGCACACCCACGAATGATTCTAAAGGTGAGGCAAGTTGTAGAGGGCCTGATGGGGTAGCGATCTTCCCTTTCGGTGGTCACGGTGAACCTGCTACTCTGTCTTTCATTCACAATGAAATTATGCCAGGCTACTCGGAACCGGAGCCAACAAACTCCGACGATGAAATGGCAGAGGACTACATGCAAGGAACAGCACGATGCTGTGGCAGAGGTGATGGATCACTCGCTCCACAAGGACCAATCAAGTTTTGTGCCGACTCAGATTTTGGCGCATCTCCAGCTGCTGCTCGTTTCACGCCTTTCGAGAAGCCTCCTCCTAGTGACTTTGCTATTGCTCTTGATACAATGCCAACAGAATGTTTAAGCAATGTTGATATGGGAACTCCTGGAAGCTACGTTTTTGGAAACGTGGGCTTGCGCTCAATTGGTGAGGCTGAGGAAAGGGAGTCCCCGACGAGTACGCCATCAAGTGCTGGCAACACTCCCTACGTTCAGTCTCCGATACTGGAGGTAGCCGGTTATGCTTTGGGCAATGTACCCTCTGCTGTCATTAGCACAGCGACAGATGTAGGTTGCATGGTTCCTTCGGTGAAGATGCTATTTCCTCAGGCAATGGCAGCTGAACTTGTGAAGTTAAATATTGAAGCATCTCCAAGCAGCAACTCTCCCACGTCACCCAATCGCAGCAATGAGGCAACTTACAAATGCGATGTTTCGAGGTACAAAGAAAAGCAGGAAGGCTATGGCGATATTGCTTCCGGTGTGTTCCTGTCAACAGAGAATGAAGAGCAACAATGCTTTCCAGGCCCTCTTGAGGCATCGCTGAAGCACCCACATGGCACAAGCCAACACGCTTCAGCACGTGATGAAAGCAAAATGTCTGTGTCTGCAGCATCACTGTCGGACCATTCTGCCACATCGATCGATGAGGTTGGGCTTCTCGCACCAGCATCAACATCGACGACATCTCTTGGCACAAGTTCTTATTTGGAACATCTGACGGCAACTCCGACGACTGGAGACGAAGTGTCGCCCTCGTTGCACGCCGAAGTTGGTTCCCCTCACTCCACCGAGGTAGATGACTCTCTGTCTGTGTCAATGGAACAAGGGCCAGGGCAGATGACTGATGCAGAGGGTTTGGCTCGAGATGCTGGTGAGCCTCGACCCATGTCCATATCTCCACCTGAAGTTTCCCCGCGGCCGTCGGCTATTATGGATGCTTCTGCGCAATCTACCACGCCACTGTTCACTTCCAATGGTCCCACAGAAGTGGATTTCAGTCCTGTGGATGGAGGGTCTTCTTCCGGAGCACCACCAGCAGTGGCGAGTGGTTTCTTCGTGATCCAGGAAAGTATGGTTGTGCCGGCTTCTCCAAATGAAGGATGGGATGCCGAGTGTCACGAAGCAATTCTCAATGAAGATGAAGATTCCAGCCATGATGCAGACATATGTCTTGTAGCTGCATGCCCATTTCAGCATGACAATACAGAGGGGCTTCCTGCTCCTGAAGACCTATCGGACGATAGTTTGCGATCGCAAGAAAGATTAGGGACAGCGCCTGTGAAGGTGACTGATGACACACTCAGTGAGTCTGTGCCGTCCCGTAGTGATTCCGATATCCCCCCTTGCACAGATGACTGCTCCTCAGTCACAGCTGATGCTCTGCTGGATTCTGATGAGGAGCTGAAGGCAGGGGATAAAAGTGTTGAAGAAAGGGAACGATGCAATATGCATGATATCCCGGGCGATGGTGAAGAGTGTGGTATTTCTGTGCAAGCCAGCTTCTGTTCTCCACCACTGGACCCATCACCTCTACCTCCTGATGCCGATGTGTGCATGACTAATCCAGATGCGAGGAAAGACGCGAAAGGGAAAGCTTCCAGGACGCTTGGCAAAACGGGATCTGCTGGCGTACAAAAGCCAGATAAGGCACGAGGAACCTCAGGTGTTCCTGGGAAGTCTTCAGGTGCCATGAACGCAGGAAAGACTCTGTCCAAGGCGGCGAAGGGTGTCCGTGATGGGAAATTGAGCAAAATGGATGAGAAGGTTGGAGTGGGGCTCGGTGCCAAAGGTATGTTGATTTTTTTTTTTTGCATCTGGAGTGTCTCTCTGTTTTGTGAATAAATATTGCTGCAGAAACGGCACCTCAGGGGTTAATAAGATGTCGATTATGTCGTAGTTATTCCTCAATTGAGTGCTTGGAGTCAGCGTTAAAGTAATTGACTGTGATACATCGACATTGCAAATATATATTGCGAAACCGACCGTGGCGTGTCTAAAATTAGATGACATCTCGCGTATGTTCTACTGACCGATTTTGTGGCGGATCTGGAGGGAAAACTGTCGGATGAAATTCAACGAAACTTAACAGGATTATTACTCTCCACCTGAAGTTTATACTATGCAACATTTGATGACGTAGGTCACGTGGTATGGCAGCCATATTGGATTTACTTCAAAACCTAAAAACATCTTCTTCTCCAGAACGGATGACACGACAGCCTCAATCTTTTGCACACATTTGCTAAGTTCCATGGTAATGTTAATTTGTTAATTTGGTCGAAATCGTTACATAATTTATATGATTTAAAATGATGCCGATTCGCCTCATTAAATATGCAAATGAGAGTTGAAAAATTTAATGACAAATTTAGATATCACATAAACAGGGGACTCCAAATATGTTTATAGCATGTCTGGACTTGACCCCAGTGAGGCCCCAGAGACCCCCAAAGTTGAAAATCACCCATTTTTGAAATGTCATAAAATAAAAACAACGCTTGGATGAAATTCAATGAAACTTATCCATTTAATAACTCTCCACCTGAAGTTTATACTTTGAAAATTTTGATGACGTCGGTCACGTGGTGTGGCGGCCATATTGGATTTTCTCCAAAACCTAAAAACATCTTCTCCAGAAGGGATAATCCGACAGCCTCAACCTTTTGCACACATGTCCGATATTCCATGGGAATGTTAATTTGGTCAAAATCGTTATTTAATTTATATGATTTTAAATGATGCCGATTCGCCTCATTAAATATGCAAATGAGAGTTGGAAAAAATTAATGACAGATTTAGATAGCACATAAACAGGGGACTCCAAATATGTTTATAGCATGTCTGGACTTGACCCCAGTGAGGCCCCAGAGACCCCCAAAGTTGAAAATCACCCATTTTTGACATGTAAAATGAAAACCAAAGAAGATAGACAACAAGTGACCACACATTCTGGAAGATATTTTAACGTTTTTCAAGTTCGCCATTTACATTAATATGCAAATGTGGAGTTATTGGACTTTTTTGCGGACTTGAAAATTTGTCCAGCCTCGATTTGTCCAATGTGAAGTTTCTTTCTCTATCATGTATTGCAATGGATCATGCAATTAGATTTTGGACTTGGTCCTCTCCCCAAAAAAAAGAAATTGTTAGAGAATTTTTTTTTGCATTTCTACACGTTTTAAGTGATTTCCAACCCCCGCCAAAAAAATTGTTGAAGAAAAATTTTTTTTGCAACTTTTTTTTTTCAACAAAATTTAAATTTTTTTTTTTGCATTTCTACATGTTTTAAGTGATTTCCAACCCCCCCCCCCCCGCCCCAAAAAAAATGGAGAAAAGAACTATAACTGTCAGCACTGTTGACATCATATTTAATGAATAAGATATAAGGTTCACTTGAGTGACCCAGCAGTATTGGCGGCGGAGGTTTTGCACTCTCCCGAGTGCTCCCCCTCTAGTTTCCTTTCTCATGTTTTTATCTACCACAATTTTTTATATGCCCGATATATGTGTGTGTGTATATATATATATATATGTATGTATATATATGTATATGTATATGTATGTATGTATATATATATATATATATATATATATATATATATATATATATATATATATATATTGTTGTGGTTACCAGATTCGCAAACCACCATTCAGGTCCCTTAGGTGAGGTATCTCGGTAAGTGCATGTGTAGTTAGGCCCAAACCCGTTGTCTAGTGGGAATACATGTCATTTATGCGAGCTGCGACTCTTCAGGATAGCCGTTTTTCTTTTACTATCTTTATTTTGGACCAACCGCCATGATCACAACCACAACATCAACCACCGACCACAACCACCGCTTCACCACAACCGCCACGACCTTCACGCACACCTCACAACCGTAGCATCGCCACCGTTCTTGCCCCGCTGTGGGTACCGGTGTTGGACTCATGCAGAACGCGCGTCGAACAGCGTGTACAAAATCACGGATTTTGTGCTTCAAAAACGGATCAAAAACGACACACGCCCACTTTTTGCCGTCCAATCGGTGAGCGAGGGGCGATTTGGCCCCGCCTCCAGAACGATCGATATATGCAAATTTGTGGATCAAAAAGCCTTCACGCCCACTTTTTCTCGGGCCAATGGGGAGCGAGGTGAAAGGTCAAAGGGAGGGGGTCAAAGGCGAAGTTACGGGGGGATAAAAGGACGGTGTTCGTCAGTCAGAAGAGAGTCGCAAAGAAGAACGAGAAGGAGTCGAGAACGAGAAGGAGTCGGAACGGAGGGGACGAGTGTGGAAGACTGGAGCCCGAAGCCTGCAGTGGCTGGAGAAGCTGAAGAGAGTCGGACGAGGGGGTGCTCGCGTCGGTGCCAGGAGCTGTACGCCCGAGGGAGGCCGGCAGCGCGACCTGGCCGAGGTGGAGACGCACACCAGGGATAATGAAGATCCTCTATACCCCGAGCATCAGCAACCCCCTCCTGTTTCCCCCCGCGCTGAGATAGTGCGACCAAGGGGGCCACGTTCCCACCCCCTGCCAGGCACTGTCCACGAGGCCCGCGGGTTGCGGGGCCATCGCCGCTCCGCGTCTCATCACCAGACGGGTAGGCCCGACCCGGTCTCGGCCTCAGGCCTGCCTCATTCTTGGGGATGTTCTTTTCCTTGGTTTTGGGTATGTGTTGTCGGCGCCGTCTGTGAAGTAGAATTGTATAAGTGTTGCAGTGTGCTCGGTAGTCGGTATTAGCTCTGCACTGTGTTTTCACTTTTATGTTTGCTTTTTGTGTAAATGGAATTGTTTTCTTTTTTTTGTGTGCATTTGGTGTGCATTTGGCGCACCCGACATGACCCAGCTATACACCATGCTGGCAAAAATGTATGCGGAAACGACAGCGAAGATGATTGCGAACATGAACAAGCAAATGAATGAAGTGAAAACGACGATGGATGCGAATACACAACAAATAAACGAAAAGATGGATACAAAAATGAACGGAATGGAAACAAACATGAAGGAGGAAATGAAAGAGCTACGGGGTGAGACGCAGAACATGGGCCGAAGCCTGCAGGCGGCCATGAAGGCCGTGACCGGGGAGATAAAAATGGCGACTCCACGTGTGGGAGCAAACGAGCTGGGTGGGGGTGCAACGGCTGACAGGCCCGCGGTGGAGGCGGGTGAAAAAATAATTCGTGGAACGTGTTGGGCGAGGGTCGTGACGATGACCGAAAGGGAAAAATTAAATGGGGAGACCAAAACGTGTGAGACGAGACACGAGGTGACGACAACGGAAATAATAGTTGAGACAAGGGAGGTAAAGGGTGAAGAGTTGGCAGAGACACGGGAGATAGAAAAAATAGAGGAAAGACTACACGAGGAAGACGGGGTAAGTGACGCGCACACACACACGGAGGTAGTGGAGGACAATGGGGGTGAGCTCGCGGAGCGTGTTGGGACCCGGTGCGAGCACCTGGATGGCCTCCTCCAGGAACGAGGGGAGGGAGTATGCCCCCTTGAGGCGAGTCACGACCAGGTGAGTTCGGTCGTGCTTTGCGAGGTTGAGGGGACGGGTGCTGTGGACGGGTGCACGGAGAGCTTGGGGGGTGTAGAGGCCCCGGAGACCCTTGTGGGGACACGAATCCCCAGTGTGGTTGTCCCTGTGTGTGTGGTGCAAGGTGTGAGTGTGTCCCCGTGTGTGATTGGTGTGGTGGCGATGGTGCCGGAGTACGTGCTTCCCAGCACGCCGTGTGTGGATGAGGCACCGTGTGTGGAAGAGGCCGTGTGTGTGAGTGAAACGGCCAGTGTAGATGAGGCACCGCGGGTTAGTGCCCCCGCGTGTGTGGGTGAGGAACCGTGTGTGGATGAGGCACGGAGTGTGGGTGAGGCACCGCGGGTGAGTGCCCCCGCGAGTGTGGATGAGGCACCGCGGGTGAGTGCCCCCGCGAGTGTGGATGAGGCACCGCGGGTTAGTTCCCCCGCGTGTGTGGATGAGGCACGGAGTGCGAGTGAGGCACCGCGGGTGAGTGCCCCCGCACGCGTGAGTGAACGGCCGTGTGCAAGGTCGCTGTGTGCCAGGGAGACCGTGTGTGTGAGAGAGCGGTATGTGAGGGAGATGTCGGTTGGCATGCGGGAGCACGCAGCCGCATCTCCCGGTGTGAATGTGATGGAGTGGACTGTGTGCGTCGTAACACGCAGGTATGCGTGTGTGGAATGGACACGGAGACGGCGACAGAGGAGAGAAAGCCGAGTAGCGGCTGTAGTTGTTTCGGGGACCGTGCCGGGTTCGCCCAGCAGTGAGCACGCGGTTCGTGCTGTGCAACGCACGAGACCACCACGTGCTCGCTTGCGAGAGTGAAGTCCCGGTCCGGAAACGCACGCGGTGGATTTGCCGATCCCGCGGACGGACAAAGTTAGGCAGGTAAATGGATTTGGACCGGACGGGTTCTCCACGCGATCGTGTGTGTTAAGCTCCAACGGGCAAAGCACATGTGTTCGCGTGGGGAACCCCTCGAGACGTGTGGCTTGTGTGTTTTTTTTTTTTATGCGCACGGTGACGTCATGGCTGCACGTGGGGTTGGAATCCGGCAGGAGGGGTATCTCTGCCGGATGGTCCCGTCCAAGGAGGGACGAGGAACACGTGCAGCTGCATGACGTCACGGGCAGGTGCAAAGTGCGCGAGCTCTGAGTTGCCGCGCAGGTGCTGGGCATGAAAAAAAAAGGGAAAAACAAGCCTCACTTTCGGGTGTACAGGATTCCTGGGCAAGGGGTGAAAGACCCCCTTACCCGGGGCACAGGATGGAAACTAGTTAGGGGGAAGGGTTAGCTTAGTTAGACCGACTCCATGGGGCAGGGGTAAGTCCTCATGGAGTCCGTGGAATGGATTAGTTAGAGGGATTGTAGCCAGATTTAGGTTGGGAAATAAAATGATTTATTTGGAGACATGGACAGACTTATGAATGTGTAGAGGGGACGTAGCTTAGCTACGTAGGTTAAAAGGAACGTGCTACTAGTTTAAGGGACGACGTGGGAGCACGAGTTAGTTAGGGGATGTAGATAGAAGGATGGCAGAGTTCAGTGGTGTGTGTGTTGAAGAGTTGGTGGGTTGTGAGGCATGTGCTTGGTGAGTGAGTGAGGCCAGCGGGTCTGTGTGAGTGGAGCGAATGGGGAATGCATGGTGCGATGAGTGATTGGGGGGAGGAGTGACTCCCGCCCAAGGGACCCCGGGGTCAGTGTAGAGTGAGTTAGCTGGGTTAGTCAAATTGAAAAATGGAGGTCGTTTTGTTGTTGGTGGGAAAGTAGGCTCGAGACCCATTTGGAGGGGTGCAGGAGCCCTGTTGACGGGCTTGGGAGCGTGGCTGCGAAAGGTGAGTATCGCTGAGTGGGTACCCCGGGCACCAGGCTAGTCGGCCGCGGTAGGCCAAGGGCCCATGGGGGGCCGGGATAGAGTAGTGGGCACGGGTGCGCCTGCTTGGTGCGGGGGCCCGGGGCGCCATTAGCCGCGTGGGCAGTGTTGTGGGCACGGGTGACCCTCGGAAAGGGGCCCGGGAGGCCGGCCTGCCACGTGTGCGTTTCAGGGGAGGTGCCATGGGGGTACTCCCCGGTGTTAGGGAGCTGGTAGGCTCGGAGGCAGTGTAGTGCCCGGGGGTGCCATAGCGGGAGAATCGGCAGAGGGTCGTGCCTGCCAAAGGGAGCCACGTGTCCCAGCCAGGAGACCGTGTGAGGGCACGGAGAGAAAATTGGGGGGCGAGGCCCGAAATTGTAAGGACACCAACACAGGCGACGGGAATCTGGGTTGTTAGAACCAATAGTTTAAGCGAGAGGCGCTTGTTGAAAGCCCTGGGGTAGTTTAGCAGTTAAATGGTTAGGGTAGATTAGGAGTGTACCCCTCCGCACCATCCATCCCCTCGCTCTCGTTGTGGGCCGCTGGACCCACTTTGGGTTATAGATCGCCGAACTCTGGGGAGGCCATTCTGAGGCTTGAATTGGGCCTCGACACAGGACGCAAGCTCTCCCTTATTCCCCTCTGGGAAGGGAACGTAGGGGTTGGGAGTAGGCTAGGTGACAGAATAGGTTAGCCGAACAAGGACGATAAAGGGGGTTAGGGGACGATTTATAGTGGGGGAGTAAAAATAAAAACAACAAAAAAATAAGTTGGGGCTAAATTGGGGTTTGACAAATTAAGGGAGTGGGTATGTACAGTGACAGGCAAAGGCGATAGGTTGGGAGGGAGACGGGTAGGTAGGTCCGAGCCCGCCGTCCAAGTGGCCAGCACCACCGCACTCCCTCCACCAACTTCCACTGACTGCAAAAGCTGGCCAGCTTCATCTGCTGGCTGTTACTGCAAGGCCTGTGCCGGCCAGTTCATCTGCTGGCTGTTTTTCTTCGAGGCCTGTGCCGGCCTGGTTCTGCGGGCTGAGTTTGCCTGCAGCGGCCTTCTTCTGCGGGCTGTGTTTGCCTGCCACCTTTGCCATGCCATGCCCACTGCCCACGTTCACCAGCCCCGTTCAATTTTGCTTTGCCCCCCCCCCCCCTGTTCATTGCCATGTGCGCCAGGATCGTAAAAGCAACAGTTTGCAAGCTGCAAGAACTGCCCTGTTGGCAGCGACAACACGGGCCTGCAGTGGCGGCCCGTGCACCGTGTTTGTGTTCATGCATCCATTCGTTGTGCTCATTGCGTGTGCCACTTGAGCTGGCACGGAGACTGCGTTGTGCAGCCCATGCACCGTTGTGGTTCACTGCGTTCAGTTCAAAAGGGAAGGCCTTGGACTGCGTGTGAGCAGCCAGCCACGTTCCCTGTCACCTGCATTGTTTGAGCCAGAGACTGCATGCGGGCAGCCTGGCTCCCTGCTAACTGCTTTTCTCTTTGCAGAGTTCAATGATCCTGGGCCATGGTTTAGTGTAAAATTTGTAAGTTAAGGTTAAGATGTACTGTACATATGAGTGCGCCCCCGGCATGTATGTCTTAGCGCCGGCAATTTTATTTAAGTCGTCCGTGTGAGTGAGTTTGTTTAGGTAGTTACGCAGCCCTCAGGTTATTTATTTTGGGGACACGAATACCATGAATGTCGCACTCAGGGATCCGTAGGTAAAATGTACTAGGGGAAAACTACACATGATGGCACACGAAAATTTGACGACTCGGGACGAGTCTGTAAAAAGGGAAGGGGTAGTGTTGTGGTTACCAGATTCGCAAACCACCATTCAGGTCCCTTAGGTGAGGTATCTCGGTAAGTGCATGTGTAGTTAGGCCCAAACCCGTTGTCTAGTGGGAATACATGTCATTTATGCGAGCTGCGACTCTTCAGGATAGCCGTTTTTCTTTTACTATCTTTATTTTGGACCAACCGCCATGATCACAACCACAACATCAACCACCGACCACAACCACCGCTTCACCACAACCGCCACGACCTTCACGCACACCTCACAACCGTAGCATCGCCACCGTTCTTGCCCCGCTGTGGGTACCGGTGTTGGACTCATGCAGAACGCGCGTCGAACAGCGTGTACAAAATCACGGATTTTGTGCTTCAAAAACGGATCAAAAACGACACACGCCCACTTTTTGCCGTCCAATCGGTGAGCGAGGGGCGATTTGGCCCCGCCTCCAGAACGATCGATATATGCAAATTTGTGGATCAAAAAGCCTTCACGCCCACTTTTTCTCGGGCCAATGGGGAGCGAGGTGAAAGGTCAAAGGGAGGGGGTCAAAGGCGAAGTTACGGGGGGATAAAAGGACGGTGTTCGTCAGTCAGAAGAGAGTCGCAAACAAGAACGAGAAGGAGTCGAGAACGAGAAGGAGTCGAGAACGAGAAGGAGTCGGAACGGAGGGGACGAGTGTGGAAGACTGGAGCCCGAAGCCTGCAGTGGCTGGAGAAGCTGAAGAGAGTCGGACGAGGGGGTGCTCGCGTCGGTGCCAGGAGCTGCACGCCCGAGGGAGGCCGGCAGCGCGACCTGGCCGAGGTGGAGACGCACACCAGGGATAATGAAGATCCTCTATACCCCGAGCATCAGCAACCCCCTCCTGTTTCCCCCCGCGCTGAGATAGTGCGACCAAGGGGGCCCCGTTCCCACCCCCTGCCAGGCACTGTCCACGAGGCCCGCGGGTTGCGGGGCCATCGCCGCTCCGCGTCTCATCACCAGACGGGTAGGCCCGACCCGGTCTCGGCCTCAGGCCTGCCTCATTCTTGGGGATGTTCTTTTCCTTGGTTTTGGGTATGTGTTGTCGGCGCCGTCTGTGAAGTAGAATTGTATAAGTGTTGCCGTGTGCTCGGTAGTCGGTATTAGCTCTGCACTGTGTTTTCACTTTTATGTTTGCTTTTTGTGTAAATGGAATTGTGTTTTCTTTTTTTTGTGTGCATTTGGTGGAATTGTATTTGTGTGCTTTCCGTTCGTCGCGAATAAATGTGCTTTATTGTTGAACTGTTCTTTCGCTTCGTCTTTTCCTCCATTGAATCCCCATCTTGCTTCACGTAAAGGGTTGGTAGTGGGCTGAATACGCCCGATAATTAATCGAACCGTCGAGGTCGACGATAACACCGCTCGGTTATTCTGATAGTACGGAACGGGTCGCTTAAGTGGCCCGTGTCCGAAGTCGACCTGCGGCGAGGTGCGATCGCCCGGTCTACCCTCCGCGTGGGTACTTAGGTAGTTCGAATTTGGCGAGCAACCCTATCCCACGCGGGGGCTGATTGGCTCGATCGCGGTGAGACCGAAAGGTCCACCCGTGACTGGTTCCCGGCGTTAGTCCGAGAGGGTCACGACTGGATTGTCCGTCCGGTGGGCGACGTGCTGCGATTCGAGTTACGTGGCCGTTCGCACGCCGGCGGGCGCGAAAACCGCAACAATATATATATATATATATATATATATATATATATATATATATATATATATATATATATATATATATATATATATATATATATATATATATATATATATTTATATATATATATATAAATAAATATATATATATATATATATATATAATATAGATATTGGGGCGTATTATGCGATACCGTCCGTCCGTCTCTGTCTGTCTGTCTGTCCGTCCATTCCTGTCCGCACTCTAACTCCCAAAGTTTTCAACTTTCACGTTTCATATTTGGTACATTGGTACAGATTGTGGAGCCGTTGTCACGACATACCTTCGTCATCTAAAGTGGCTGCCATGGCAACCAGGATGCTGTTTTCCATGTAGTAGCACAATTCTGTATATACCTTCTTGTTTGGGTGTATATTGTGCTCACTTGCACTCTTGTTTCTGATTACAATATACAAATACATTTACTACTTTATAATTATACTTCACTGCAATGCTTTTTAAAATATATTAATTATTAGACTCGTCTTTTAAAAATGATAAACGTATAAACAGGCCAGCATTGGGTGGCTTTGACACCAACTCTGGTTATTATTGAATTGTGATCAAAGTCTGCATATACATATTCATGTTCCTTCCTTTTCCACCACACAAATATAATGGTTGAAATAGATTTGGTCTGGCCTGAAATATGCTCGGCCTGCTTGCTCATGAACACGCCATTTGTCATCTGCGGAGTGGGGCGAGATGGGGGAGGCGGGGGTGGGGGGTGGGGGAATCTGTTTGAGCTGGAGATTGACGCGGTCACGAACAGCTAAGAGTTGCTCGGTCAAACTAAGATCCGTCTCGTGTTCGCCCCTGCACGTCAATCGCCCAGTATGGTGATTACAATTGTCATGGTAACGTAACATTGGGCTTGAGGACCCTGACGGGAATCTCTGCTTTGGGGGATGGCCGTGGCTGCTACGTGACTCGCTGGATTCGGAATGAGCCACCAGACTGACCGGTACACTATAACTCTGAACTTACACAATATATGTATATGTAATTTGTGAAGTGGTAAGGTTGGCATCTTGAGAGACTTGTGAGGATGAGCTGAAAAAAAACCTTTCATTTTTAACTCCACATCTGACTGCAACCTTTGACCTTTTACATAAAGTTTGATGACTGTCAGAAAGGAGTTAAACAGGCCAGCACGACAAAGCTTGCAAAAGAAAGACCCTGACATCCTCGCTTGTGTGCGAACATACCTATTGCCAAATTAAATTGGGTCACAGTAACAATTTTTCAATGAGCCTCCCATTGATTGAAGTGCAATGACGGTCTATCTGAGAAATGTAAAACGAGGTACACAATTTTAGATCAGTGTGTATCGTTGTACAAAAACCTTGTGTTTGTAGCCTAAGCTCTTTCCGTGCAAACACGCCGGCGAAAACGGGCAATAGCAATGTATTACTATGAGGTGCGTCTGTCGCGCTTCATTCAAAAGGGTTCGTGCTGTTGTGGGATAATAATAAATGGAACTGTTGGAAAGCTAATAATCGATTGATTAACACGGAATGAAAATTTGTCCATTTAACCACAGGGATGTCGGTTTTAAACGCCTCACTTTGCAGTGTTGAAATGATGGGAATGTGACCTTCATGTCGTGGTTCCAGCAACAGCATGAACTCTTCAGAAGCATACGGAAAGAGCAAACCACCAACAACCATAAGCTCCCATGACGGCAAACTGCATGCTATAAAATATCCTTTGTTTGCATGTTTTACCTTATTTTACATCCTCATTGGCAGTCACAGATAGACATGCAATATGCTCGAAGTACAACATGCCTGTCTTTTGATTAAAGCCGTCCTCCAAGCGATGGGTCGGCACGGCTCGTAATAAATAATCGCTAGAAGAATAACCGTCTTCCATTTGCAAATGGAAAGCCGTAAATATTCTCGCAACCGGAGTTTCCAGCTCTCGGAGCCAGCTGTGATCAACGGACATGGATGCATTGCAAGTTTTACAGAGGTTACCGTTTGAGTTTTAACTTCTCCACGTCCTTCTTGCCCATTCGGTCAGGTTGACTCTCTCTTGCTCCGTCTCCACAGGTAAGCGACCCGCAAGCCCCTTGCCGATCCCGGTCTACGTAGACCTGGCGTACATCCCGAGTCACTGCAGCGCTCGTGCCGTGAACGGTGATTTCTTCCATTACGTACGTGCTGCATACTATGTCGTGAGTGGGGACGATGCGGAAAACGAGGAACCAAGTCGTGCCGTCCTGGATGCCCTTCTTGATGCAAAGGCTCAGTGGGATAATGATATGCAGGTATGGCGGAGAGGCAATTGAAACGTGATTTGACCTTTTACTGTGCACATGATCTCTTGTATTCCTTCTGAAGTTTATTTTGAGATTTTTATTTTATTATTATTTATTTTTAATGGCAATTGGTAGATGTTGCAATTTCAATCGTTGATGATACATAGTTTTGTTTCAATTATTTTCTTTTACAAAGCACCTTGGGTTTTTTTTTATTTCATTAATTTTACTTTTTAGCTCGTCTGTTCGAAGAACAGAGAGCTATAGCGATACCCCCGGCGTGAGCGTGAAAATGTTAAAGTTTTTGGTGCAAGTTATTTCCTTTCTAATGTTTTTATCTCCCACACTATTTTTTTTACTGATTACAATATACAAATACATATATTGCTTTAAAATTATTTGGATCAGACTTCACTGCAATGCTTTATAAAAAAATATTATTAGACTGGTCTTTCAAAAACGATAAATGTATGAACAGGCGAGCATTGGGTGGCTTTGACACCAACTCTCTGGTTATTACCTCCACCACTGAAGGTGGATGGAGGTTGTTTTCACCCATGTCCATCTGTCTGAGCACAATGTCTCGAATAGTTGTGGACAGATTCGGACGACTTGGGTGTGATGAGGACTAACTGATTCGATTTTGGTGAAGAATTTTTACTGATTTTTTTTTTTTTTCACCATTGAGAGATCGGACCAAAAAACGATACATCATGTGATATCTCAAAACGTTATAGACGGATTCAGACCAAACTTGGTGGAAGTCGGGAAGGTGACACGAGCAAGCCGATTCGATGTTGTTCAAGGTATGGATGCAGATCCAGCCCATCAGTGGGTGATAAAATATAAACTGTTCAGCCGGGCGGTATGTGCTCGACTGAGTGCCGTCTAGTTTGGCCTGATGTGTCGTTCGCCCGGCTGGGAAATGCCAGAGTTTACTGACGGTAGTTCATTGCCATTGTCGAACAGGATCGCAGAAGGGGTTTGGTGGTGTTGGGCTGGACTTGGAGTATCTGCATTCCAGAGAGCATCGCTTATCTCCGATTTTAAGCTGGCTATACCACATCCAACAAATTGGGTCCATAAGATTCCCAGAATTGCCCATGTCTATCCAAGCTGCATATTTAATGGGAATAATTTGCTCGTGGACAGTCATGGACCAATGTGTGAATACTGCATGCCAACAAAAAGTGTATAAATATTTACGTGACTCCAAATCGCTTCCTGTATTTTCCAATTCTAAGCTAATGTGTCTCAAAAAACTCGGTGTTCCAACCTTGAGCATCATCCTGAGATCACAGTGACCTTGAGTGGACTTGGACAGTATTTCTTTAAAATCCTTCGTGGAAGCTTCATTATGCCACAAAGATAAAAGTACGGCTCTGAAGGTGTTTAGTCCAAGCTGAGGATCGGCACAATGTCGTGCCCGCTACCATAGCTTGCACATTTTATTGGATTGTAGGGAGCCATACAAAATCTCGCCATGTATAATGATGATACCATTCCTTTCACACCGTAAAGGCGCATCGGGCTGCGGAGGCCGTTAACCGGCGATGTATAAGCCTCACTATTTCAAACACTCACTCTTATTTTGTCAGACTTAACCACATGATTTGAATTTGTTTTTTTCCATAATGTTAGAATACCTTTTTGATTCCAAGGTGTACAGTTCTATCGTGCAGCACATGGCTGCTGGCTTGCTTCATCGGGGGTGGGGTGGGGTGTGGGGAGTGGGAGAAAGGACAGGACATGATTGGAAGGAAGTTGAAACTGCAATGGAACAAACAACAAAAAAAAAAAAACCAAAGGTGGGTGGAAGGAGAAGGGGAGAAAACACAACTAGGAACAGCAGTGGATGGTAGTGAAGATTGAGAATGACCTGAAGAGGTGAGCGACAATGTTGAAGCTCTGGAGGGAAGAATGATATTGCACAGACTGAGAAAGGGTAATCTTGTGGTGAAAGTGGCCTGGATTATTTTTAGTTTCTCCAAGTTGGTTACTGGCATAACACATGCCCCTGGAGAAGCATGGGAAGGGCAAAAGGTGCAAGCCAGAAAGGAGGCGTTAGAAGATGGACACAACCCAGCTCTCTGTGATTTGTGAGTAAATAGGCCCAGGGATTCGGTTTCATGGGAGATTCCAATGATTGAGGTCTTTTGTCTCCATGGCCTCAAGATATGAGGCAAGGGTGCCATCAAAAATGTGAGCAGTATTCCAGAAAGCTGCGGTTGATGCCTTGTATGTTTCGAAGTTCAGATCTCACGAGTGGGGGATATCTGAGGGTGGAGTTGGTGAAAAGCTGAGTTTTCTTAAGAACCACTGCGATCATTGAGGAAGATGAGATGGGAGTAGACCCAAGCCATTGCCTTGGGGGCACTCGAGCCTCTACAGGAAGATGGGATCCCACCAAGAGCCAGGCGTTGATGAGAATGGAGGAACTCGGCAAATCGTGAGAGACGTTCCCTTTGATAACTTGAATTGAGTTTTGAGAGCAAGGTGGTGTGCCAGACTGTCAAATGCTCGAGAGATAGCCAGGCACAGCTTAATCTTCTGTCTGAGATGCAGGCTTCCAAATATTGTCGGCAGCAGTTGCATACCCAAGGGTGGAGTGACTGGGTCAAAACCAAATTGATTTACAATCGAGTATTTTTGAGAAAAGGGAAGCGTTTCATGGTGACCCCAAGGATTGATGCCATGACTGCTTATAATTGGAAGATAATGGGCCTACAGTTAAGAAAATTTGTTTTTGTACCGTGTTTGTTTACTGCAGTGATGTTTTCTAATCAAGTCGGTGGAAGTTGACCTTGAGGGAAATGACAGTTTGAACAAGACAGGAAGAGGTGATGCAAGGCAGTTTGTTTTTAGAATGTGGGCGTTGATGCCATCTGGGACCTGTCGCAGAATTTGAGTGGTTCCCAAAAAACATTTCCACCTTAAAAGGTCCCCAGAATCGGAAATTGATTTATTTATTTATTTATTATTTTTTAAATGTGACATTGATTTTATTTATTTATTGTAATCAAAAAAAGAACTGAACGTGGTTTTGAAATAAAATAAATTTTTGAGGTGTTAAACTTAAAAAGCCCAACCTGGCTGGAACCACTCCAAAAATTCTAGAAAACCTCCAATGGTTATTGCATCATCTGTGTGACGTCATCACAAGTACGATTGTCTCACCACGCAAATAATGGCCACACAACTCGCTTCACTCATCCGAAAGTTAATTTGACAATTTTCTGATCAAGAATCCTCAGATTGACTCGTCAAAAGGATGATGTAGATTGCAGAAGGTGCTGTCAGACCTTACATGGACCAGAGGTGGAAACTGTGGGTGAGGTCGTGCATAAAATAACAATCGGGATGACGTCTAAGAAAAACTCTGCAATAACACCTGGATAAATTCGGAAATCCGAGCTGGAACGTGGTAAATGTGGTTTGGTGGAATTCTGTTTAGTGGGGCTACTTAGCTAAATATAACACAACAATTGTGCATTTTGTGAGGAAAGCACCAAATTTGGCACACAAGTAGCCAACATATTATGAACAGATTTGGATATTGGGCCATCTCAAATTTTTGATGGCAGTGGAAAATGGCTGCCACAGCCATCAGCGGCTGAATTTGAGATGGCCCAATATCCAAATCTGTTCATAATGTTAGGCTACTAGTGTGCCAAATTTGGTGCTTTCCTCACAAAATGCACAATTGTTATGCTAAGTTGCTCCACTAGTTATTCTTGTAGTAATTAGAATGGAACTCAGAGCACATACCACCACCAGGCTGAACAGTTTTCATTTTGTATCCCACTGATAGGCCGGATCTGCACCTGCACCAAACTTGTGTGTGTGTGTGTGTGTGTGTGTGTGTGTGTGTGTGTGTGTGTGTGTGTGTGTGTGTGTGTGTGTGTGTGTGTGTGTGTGTGTGTGTGTGTGTGTGTGTGTGTGTGTGTGTGTGTGTGTGTGTGTGTGTGTGTGTGTGTGTGTGTGTGTGTGTGTGTGTGTGTGTGTGTGTGTGTGTGTGTGTGTGTGTGTGTGAGATACAATCACTCTCTCGGTTATGTGCTCATAAATAAGTGACAAAACTCAAAAATAGAAGCCCAATGATAATTATTGCAGTTTCTAACTTTTAGACCCTTTCTACGTCGTTTGTGTATTGTCTTGCATCACACGGTGTTCTCTAGCTCTTAACGTTTGTGCCCCCACCCGTACCTGCATGCCCAGCACGCGTCCACAAATAAGACACTAAAATGCGAAAGTTGGTCTTTGCTGTCAAATTATGCACTGTGGTCACCAAGTTTAAACATAATTTCACCATTTTCTCAGTTTCTGTTGATGATCTATCTGCTTGGCACATGGAAGCCACACGTTACCATTGGCTCTGATTACGGCTGTACATATGTCTATGGCTGTACCTCTACATGTCTGATACATAGAAAGGTGATCATGGCTGATGTGAAATAGTAATTCTGGGTTAAAAAAAAAAAGCAACGTACCCTCAGTTTCTGGTGCTTTTCTGTCAATGTTTTTTTTTTTTCCCCCTCCATTTGATTTATAATTATCTCTAATCTTCGTGGGGATTGCGTCAACTTTCAATCGCTTCAATTTACTCGTCCCAAACTGGGAGTACAGGCAGGTGTCGTACGAATTGTCTCCAAAACGGGTGACGCCTGAAGCAGTTGGACCACGCCACTTCCCTGTGGTTAGTTTTACTTTGGCTGTCCAAATTTTCCTTCCAGCGCGATCTCGTGGGAAAACATGCATGCTCACACCATCTTTTGTTGTATTGCCACAACCAGCAACAACACATCTAGATGTCATTCTCAGTACTTTTTTTTACAGTTCTTCAGGGCATATGTAAGCTTCATGTAAACAATTCCTAAAGCAAAAAGCAAGTGTCCTGCAGATGATGTCGTGGCTCACGTGACAAGCTCAGGTTCAAGAAGCTTGAAGTCACAATGATTTTTGGATGTTACCTTTACAGGAACTACACCCCACATTTGAATAATCTCCTGCTGCTTAACCTTTGATTGTGCTTTGAAAATTGTCAGCCCAAGTAGACATTTGATATATTTTGAGTAAATGTCATTTGCCAGAAGAAGAAGAAGAACCCTTATTCCTGATCCACCTTGCTGTACTTTGTCCGGTGCAGGTGACGCTCATCCCAACCCATGACACCGAGGCGATGCGTGAGTGGTACCAGGAATGTCACGGACGCCTGCAGGAACAAAGTGTGATGGTGTTGGCGAGCAGCAGCACCGTGGTCATGCAAGAAGAGGCATTCCCAGCGTGCAAGATTGAATTCTGAACCTTTGCGTTCTGGTGGGTAGCCGTGAATCAAGTCAAGGTGGAGCAGCTCTAAAGAGAATAGACTGATTGGTGGGAATGTTTCCTTTGTTTTGGTTCATGTGGAGAAAAGCTTACAATTTGATTTGATAATGATGGTATGTGAATACAACAGACATGGCAATGGCTCTGTGGATGATTTGGAAGGTTATCACAGTTTAACCTTTTGGATGAAATGTGGGAAGTTTGTGACCAAAACCATCAATTGATTTCCAAAGTGAAAGTGTTGCGAAAGCAGGTCGACATGCCGCTGCTTCGTTTTCACAGTCGGTAAACGGGATGCTCTCTTCCTCCGACTGATACTCTGAGGTTGGCATCCAGTTAAATGCAGCACAAAGCACCATTAATGCCGGTGTCCCCGTGTTTGGATCGTCTGAATAACAAGGAAGTGCGCTCGCTGTAACCAAGGCGGTGTGACTTTTGCTGCCAAATATGATAATTCAATTGGGGAGAATTTGTGATACGATTGAAGTGGTATATCTGTAAGCTTTTCAAAATAAGCTGAGATATATGTGCATTGGTTATATATAAATATGCAACATTTTACAAGCTGGCTGTTGATGAGCTTGGTTTGAAGATCAAATTGATCGTCAAAGGATATCGGTGCCGAATGATCAACTTGTTTGTTTTGTGTAGTTTGAAGAAAGCGATTCTGTGCATTGTGGAGCGCAGGACGTATAACGGAGCAACGAACTTGTAACGGAAGTTTTTGGTAATCTGCTAAAAGATACACATTGTGGGGTTTTTTTTTTTAATTTAAATAAATAATCTGCTGTTGTGATGAAGTCACCACCACGAGTGTTTGACCTGATGCGGCAAAGGCCTGTTGGGTCAATGTAAGTTTCTGCTCAAACTGACTGACCGCTTGGGTTCTAGGCCTACACTTTATTGTTATGAATTGTACAGTGAGCATTTACATTAAATTGCTGTACAAGGATGCCAAAGGTTTTAAATGAGCACAGTTCGTTGAGTGCATGCGGTGTTACGTCCAACAGGCCTTCGAGGTTTCAGTGATTGCACTGCACGTGCTTTCGAGCTTAACAGGGTAAAATGAAGGAACAAAAATCGCGTTTATTGAGACAAGCGAGTTGCAGTGTGAAGAAGGCTTACCATTGGGTTTTTGCTCTGCAAATTGAAGGGGAACTGAATACCCATTAAGATTTGCTCGCATCGACTTGTTTTTCCATTATTCATGCCTTCGGAACAACGTAACGATGCATGAGATGCCCTTTTGTCTCGAAGGAAAGAGTGGATTTTTCTGGTTATCCTGCCAGGGCAAAGATTTAGGCCATCGTCTGCAACACCCTCTCGGTGTGATGGCATCCGTCTCCAAATCCTGCAAAGGCAAATCGTCTTGTCTTGTAATGATGGGCAGACACTACGCATGATACAATGTGGATAAACATATTGTACACCTCCATTTTTATCTGGCACTGTTTTCTGCATCGGCTGGATTTTGGATGTTCGGCCGCCCAGCTATCGATTGGAAGACGGCAACTGGCAAATTGGAGACTGAGCAGTTTGGGATCGCTGATCAAGGACGTTAAAAGTTCGTTCATTTCTTGGACCCTGGAACATGTTGATTGGAAATTGAGGGATGGTTTTGAATGATGAGCTAAATGTGTTGTCCCACTCCAAGTGGAATAGGAAACTGGTGAAGGTGCTGTTTCCCTGTTGTTCCCAGTGCTGTAATTGTGTAGCATGTGCAATAACATAATCCATTGCTCAAGTCAACCTATGTACAACTCCAATAAATTATTAAAGTGCAAACTTTGGAGCCGTTTGTTTGATCATTATGTATTACAGGCTTATTCAAGCACAAGTACTCAGCCAGGAAGTGATTGTTTTTGTTTTTTTGCCATTTTAAACTTTGGCCAATTTTTTTAATGTTGAAACCAAAGGAAGAACCTTTACAACATTTTAAATGTGCACAAGACAAGCCAGGCTCAAAGAACTACAGTTTGAAGGCACGCGTTCCATCAAGCACAATACTCGAGTCCCTCCCAGCTGCTCTCTGACCGTGTAGGTTCACAAGGCCGAACCTTTCGGCAGAGAAACTGTTTTGGCAAACGCATATCTCCCGTGCTGAGGGCCGTGGAACGCCACTTCTCGCTGCATCCACGGCCAGAGGATGGTGTGGACGAGGCGCAATGGGTCCTAAGCTTAGTTGGGCCAAAACCAATCTGTTCCATTTGAATGGGCTCATCCGTCACTTGACTGCAATTCTTTCTTCACTTGTTCCTTTGTTTCATCTTCAGCACGCAGAAGCTCTTCACGCTGTGCTTCCCACTTATGAACAAGCTCTTCAAAAGCCTTCGAGCCCTCACTCTCCAATTGTGGCAGCTTCTCTTGTACCAAAGCCGTCACTGCGGTTACCGTTGAATCATCCATGATGTGGCTTGCTTGATCCAGCGCAGACTTCAATGACTAAAAGACATTACATGACACAGTCAGTGTTCCACAAGTTAATCAAACACTTGCATTATTCTCATGTCAGACATACTCTGTTTACAAAGGTCAATAATGAGTTTAAGATAAAATACATTGACCTTGAAGTCAGTATTTTAATTAAATTTGTTTTTCTTTCTTTTTAATTGAACAGATTTATCCAGGCTCACAGGTCAGGACTGCAATTTACCTCCACAAAAGGACGTCTTCCATCTATGTAGTCAGCATTTATTATAGATAAAACCCAAACCTCTCGTGCACATTTTCACCAGCTTGTCGATCTGGATCCTGGTTGATTGAATATTATGGCAAAGCATTGGCTCAAAATTATCTTGCATTCCAGCAAAGAAACCTTCCCTGACAGGTGTATAGAAGATGTGCAAATATGTATGCCCATCCTCAAGGTGAGTGAGGAACTACCTGGCAAATCTTAAACACAAGCTGCATCAACTGGTGGTGACTGTGTGTGCATCACTGATTTGAGAAAATGGAGAACTAATTATTGGGTCAAGGGGAAACATTGCAGTAAATTATATTTTTAAACTGCTTCTGTGTTTACCATTGAGCTTCAGTATGTCTGGGCCATAACCTTTCTAGCTCGCCTGTTCGAAGAACAGAGAGCAATAGCGATACCCCCGGAGTGAGCGTGAAAATGTTAAAGTTTTTGGTGCAAGTTATTTCGAAGCTTGCCATTCATTTAATATGTACGAGGATGCTGATGTTTGGCATGGAGGTTCCTTTGGGGTATATTATTGATGTAGTGAAGTTGAAATTAAAAAATAATTAACCTCCGCCATCAAAGATGGACGGAGGTTACTGTTTTCACCCCTGTCTGTTTGTGAACAGTATTACGGAAAAAACTCCTCGACGGATTTCGACGAAACTTGGTGGGGGATTAGGTATGGTCCAAGGACCATGCCATTAGATTTTGGACTTGGTCCAAAGTCCAATATGGCTGCTATGGTGGCCATTTTGAAAATTTTTTTTTTTTTTGCATTTCTACATGTTCTAAGTGATTTCCAACCCCCCCAAAAAAAATTGTAAGAGAAAAAAACTGAAAATTTTGCAACTTTTTTTTCAACAAAATTTCGATTTTTTTTTTTTTGCATTTCTACATGTTACAAGTGATTTCCAACAAAAAACGTGCTCAAATTATAATTGCGGCTGATTTTGGAACTTCAGGTGGATATACCCACGTAAAATCAATTTCTGTCTCGAGGAATCTAGTTATGACGAATGAATTGAGTATGTAAAAGGGAAAGTTGCAAACTTTAACTCTGAGCACTGTTGACATCAAATTGAATGAATAGGATATCGGGTTCACTTGAGTGACCGAGCAGTATTAGCGGCGGAGGTTTTGCACTCAACCGAGTGCTCCCCCTCTAGTTTCAAATGTTTTAAATTTTTGACCTGTTTTGAACTTAACTTTTTTGTAGCACATCAATGTTAAAGTTTTTGGTGCAAGTTATTTCGAAGCTTGCCATTCATTTAATGTGTACTAGGATGCTGATATTTGGCATGGAGGTTCCTTTGGGGTATATTATTGATGTGGTGAAGTTGAAATTAAATAATTTCAATGTTTTTTAATTTTTGAACTTAACTTTTTTTTGTTGCATATCAATGTTAAAGTTTTTTTTTTTTGTTTTTTTTTTTTTTCCTTTCTAATGTTTTTATCCACCACTATTTTTTACTGATTACTATATATATATATATATATATATATATATATATATATATATATATTGCTTTAAAATTATTTGGATCAGACTTTACTGCAATGCTTTATAAAAAATATTAGACTAGTCTTTTAAAAACGATAAATGTATAAACAGGTGAGCATTGGGTGGCTTTGACACCAACTCTCTGGTTATTACACCATTTGAGCTTGTCAACTTTTCACCAAATCTTGAATATGGAGAACACCACTTCCCCCTCCCCCTCTCCCCCTTAAAATTTGAGTATAAAGAGGGAGAGATTTTGTATTTTGAGAACCATGGCATTTTCTCATGCCTCAAATGGAATGATAGTTGACTGCTTTCGATTTAATTTGGTGTTTGCTTTAAAAGCTTATACCCAATTCAACCATCAAGGCATTACCTTCTCTTATCCACTGCCTCATGGATTGATCTTTTCAGCAAAGGTGGTATTGTAGTGCTGTCCATGCATGCATACCAGACCCTAGTCGCAGAAGTGGCTTCTATACATCCCGTTACCAGACAGACGCTCACCTCAGATCTTCTCCAGACTCGGATCATAACGCCACATTTCAATAATAAAAATGCCTATATTAATCCGTGTGCTTACCTTCAGCATTAACTGCCATGACGACACAACTGCCACTTCATAACAAACCACTACAAATGTCAACCGCAGACACCCACCACTGCCCTGTGGAGGTCTGAATAATGGATACCATGTAGCACTGCAGCTGCTTGTGCTTGGAACGTTCTGGCATGGAGGTTGAAGCGCAAGTGTACATTCGCATCCGCTCGACATTGTATGGATTGCCGGAGTGCTCTGCTCAATAACGGCCCCCATTTGGTGTCAAGTGCATGTTTATGGTCGGAAAGTGCCACCAGAATACCCCCGCCCCACAAAGTCGGACCTCTGTCGTGTGACTGAGTTTTGATGTGAAAGAGACCCATTTCTGCTGCTGAGTCCTCACGTGTGTTGAGCCAACACTTGGGGAAGTGTCTGTGCACCAATGGGGACACTTGGGACTGCCTACCGCCTGTGCTGCTCCACCCTCGCAAAACTATAAAATACCTTGCGAGGAGGAAAAAGGAGACGAGAGAGAGAGATATGAGATGCTTTTGGCTTGGTCAGAGATATGGGGTGGAATGCAGAGCTGAACAGGCATATGGAGTTCAGGGAACACAGAGTGCTGGGTGAATGAGCAAACCAAGCACCAGACCGATCACAGTTATCATACCATTAGCAGTTACACTTCCAGACAGCTTAATAATGAAGTGTAAGGTAATCTTATCACATCTTTGTTTTCTGTCTTGTCTGCTGTGGAGGCAAGTCCCCAAACGTTATTTTCAGAGCGAAGCCCCAGACACACACCTCTTTCCATTTTTCTTCTCTGTACCTCATTACACACCATTTCACCTCAACATCCTCGGTTCTCCTCCTCCTACCTCTCCTTGGCGACTGGGAAGCGTTTGTCCATCGGCCACGCCAGGTACCTGAAGTCACAAACACCACATCTGTTCTCATCTTTCTTTGCTCAACTTTCCCTGGGGTACGTTTCTGATGGCCCCTGTCTTTGTACAAGTTATACTCTGGGAGCTTGTACATGATGCTGTGTTGTAACTGCTGAAATACGTGTCTGGGTTCTTCCCTACCTCTTTGTTCCTTTCACACTTCTTTCCAATTATTTTTTTTTCTTTCATAATTCTCTTCATTCCCATTCTTGCTTTCCTCTTTCATTTTTTACTCTCCATTCCTCTCTTTAGTTATCTATCTCTCTGAGGAGAAGTGAATTCTTGCAGAAATTTTTCTACAAGGCTCATTTGACTGCACTGGATAGGGTTGTGGAGTAGCGGCGGAAACCCGAATCCTATCCAGGTTCCTCCTGATGACTCCATCTTTGCTCTATACTTCTTTGGATTCTTTCTTGGTCTTCCATTTAAGTAAGACTGCAAGTTCTTTATCGGTACAAGATCCACGCTGTGTCCTTTTGTTCTTTGTAAATATTAGCATGACCTTTCACTTCATTTATTGTAATAAATTGCATTATAAATGCGCCCAACTCATAACGTATTTTCTTTAACGGTCCAGCAAAGTCCCCGTGCAGTATAACCAGGAAGTTCTGCCGTACATAATTTGCTCTGATTAGCCAGTGTGTACTCGTAGCTCTGTTTGGCTGCATCTGATCCGGTGAGTTAATTGGAGTATGCACAGACAACACGAGACCCCACCCCTCCCCCCACTGTTGGTGCGGCAATCTACATGTAAGGTATCACGTGTTCGTGTCACCCCACTGGATTGGTAGTACCACTCGGCGCTTGTGGTTTTAGTTATCCGTGCCCTGAGGACTGTGGTGAAATTCAAACCCCGGATGCATAACCGTATCAACCCAGGGTGAAAATCAAACCCATCTGTCAGAAAACTTCTGTCCTGTCCAACTTCAAGACAACTTTCAAACATGTCTACCCCTCTAATTTTGTTATGTTGCATGCTGATCCATTTTGTGTTCTACCTCTTCCAAGAGCCTTAACTTTCAAAAAAATTTTTTTTTTTATTAAAACTAGTTCTTAGAACACCATAACCCATGCAGTCTTGAGAAGGACATGGGGTGTGTCTTTTCAATTCTTGCTTTCCATTTACACGCACGATCTATATTAGCTTTGCTCGTGAGCATTAAACAACTGTGATGGCAAACAAAACAGTTGGGAACTGAACCTTCCGTCAACTCTGCCCTCAATGTGATTTGATTGGTGGAGATGGTGTAATATTTTGTCCGTCCAAGTACTACTCCAATTGGAGGTTTTTTTTGGAAGTGCTAACACTGTGATGTGTTCTACGGTGTTCAATATATAATTCAATTGAGATAAGAAAACTTTTTGGAAGTTTACTGCCGTTGATGCACCATCTTCAACAGTAAATCATCTAATTAAACACAGATTATCCATGTCCTTGATGACATCCCTAAAAACTTTTTTTTTGAATAATTTCCAGTTTTGTTTGACTGCCAGACATGCACACAGTAATAAAAAATATATATTAAGCCTGGTGTTTGCTTTGTGGTTAGGGTGGTGGCTTAGGATCCCAGGGTCCTGAGTTCAATCCCCGTTGGTTACTGAATTAACACCAGGGGGTTGACTCAGCCTGTCATCCTTCCAAGGTCGGCGAAATGAGTACCAGTGTACTGGTCCCGGTGTATGCCTGGGTTAGAATAGGTGTACCATGTCCCTGTGTGTCGTAAGAGGTGACAAGGGTTGGCATCAGGAAGGGCATCTGGCCATAAAAAAAAACATTGCCTCAAGAAAAAGCCCAACCCCTGCACAGCAGGGAAAAATGGCTGTAAAAACGGTCTTTTTATATATATTGTTACGGCTGTGGAAATTCGCAAACCACCATTCAGGGCCCATAGGTGAGATAACTCTAAGTACATGTGTAGTTAGCCCCAAACCTGTTGTTTAGAGGGAATTTATGCGATTCATTCAGGCTGCGACGCTGTGAGATAGCCGTTTTGCTGTTCTATTTTTATTTTGAACCAACCACGTCTCAACCGCCATCGTACCATAACCATCAAACCACCACCGATAAACCCTCCACCACCCTCACCTATCTCCTTCTACGGCCATTCCTGCACCACCTGTGAACACTGAGCGTCGGGCTGTCTTGGGCTCGTTCAAGATACGCACCGAGCTGCGAGTGCAAATAGCGGCCTTTCCGAGGGAGAATTCGGATCAAGAACACTACACGCCCATGTCTAATCCGTCCAATTAGCAAGCGCGGAGCGGCTTGGCCCCGCCTCCAGGCGCGTCTGTGTGAAATCCATATATGCAAATTCTAGGATAAGGGGAGGTTCACGCCCACTTTTCCTCCGTCCAATTGGCGAGCGTCGCTCCACCCCCGAGATCATCCTGATCCGGAAATTTGCATATTGTTTTCTCCTGTCGGCCTGTAAGGTGGCGAGCGCAGGGCGAATCGTGGGAGTCAGTTTTTGGTTGGAGAGCAGAGTGTGGCAGCGGCAGAGTGTGGCAGAGAGGAGTCGGGTGGCGAAGGCATTGAGTTGGGTTCTGCAGTCGGCTGAGGAGAGTTGTGGGAAGAGGCCAAGGAGCTCGGGTCCGAGGCGAGAAGGACGGCGGTCGGCGACGAGGTCGCGGTGGGAGATCGCTCGTCACGGGACCCAAGCCAGCCAGCCATTCTCCCTCCCCCAGGGCATCAACAATTCCCCCTTTTCCCCCACGCTGAGATAATGCAACAAAGGGGGCCCCGTTCCCACCCCACTCCAAACGTCGTGCCAACGAAACCCGCCAAGGAGCACGGAGTCGGGGCACAGCCACATCTGCGGCTCGTCCGCCAACGAGTCACGAGGACGCGGGTAGGACCCACCCGGTCTCGCGGACCTGGCCGCTCCTTCAGGTCATGCGCGCATATTGGCCTACAGGCCCGTCTGCCCCCTTGTCTATGAGGGTGGCTTCTTTCCTTTGCTTCTATGAGGTTTGCTTTTGAGTAAATGTGTTTTGGTGCCGTCTGTAAAGTAGAACTGTATAAGTGTTGCCGTGTGTACGCGTATTCGGTAGTAACTCTGCGTCATTGTTTCTTTTGTTTTACTGCTACATGTGCATTTTGACTGTTTGGCTGTATATGTGTGCTCTCCATGTGTCGCGTAATAAATGTGCATTGTGTGACCTGTTTTCCCGTTTCACTTCGTCTTTTCTTTATTGACCCTCCATCCTGCTTCACGTCAAGGGTTCGTAGTGGGCTTAATACGCCCGATAATTAATCGGAACCGTCGAGGCCGATGATAACACCGCTCGGTTATCCCGATAGCATGGAACGGACCGCTTAAGCGGTTCGTGTCCGAGTCGGCCTGCGGCGAGGTACGATTGCCCGGTCGACCATCCGCGCAGGTACTTATGTAGATCAAATTTGGCGAGCAACCCTATCCTGCGCGGGTGGGCAATTGGCACGATCGTGGTGGGGTTAAACCCACACCCGTGACGAACTCCCGGCATTGTTCCGAGAGGGTCACGACAGAATTGTCCATTCCGGTGGGCGAGGCGGCCGCCATTCGAGTCGAGCGGCCGATCGCACGCCGGCGGGCGCGAATTCACAACAATATATATATATAGCCTGGTAGTGGTTAGGGTAGCGGCTTGGGATCCAAAAGGTCCTGAGTTCAAGCCCCCCGTTGGCTGCTTGAATTAATACACACCAGGAGGTTGACTCAGCCTGTCATCCTTCCGAGGTCGGTGAAGTGAGTAACAGTGCACTGGGCCCGGTGTATGCCCCGGTTGGAATAGGTGTACCATATCCCTGTGTCGTAAGAGGTGACCAGGGTTGTGTCAGGAAGGGCATCCGGCGTAAAACCTGTGCCAAATCATTATGCGGATCATAACAGATGATCTGCTGTGGCGACCCCTAACCGGAGCAGCCGAAAGAAGAAGAATATATAATATATTATATTATATGTATAAAATAATCTCACTCCTCTGCACATGCCTGATTGGGACAAGATGCTGCCCAATTTGCCAAATTTGGAGCCAAAGTACTGCTGAACTGCAGGTTCATGTTCTACAGTGTTCAAAATACATCATTGAAATTGATGAGTTCCTCCATCATCAACTGAAATCTGAAGACAGAGTGAGACAATTACTCAACCCCTCTTTGCGCTACACGCATGGGGTAAAAACCCCAGACCAGACGTCTCGGAGGTTGGCTATCTGTATCCGTACCATCCTTTCAGACACCAACACATTAGGTCAAAGCATTAGTTTGGTACCTTTTTATCTTCTACTTTCTGCAATAAGTGAAAAGTGAAACAGGTCAATTTCCAAAACCCAAAATTTTTTTTTACAGCAGATCTGTGAATTTTGTATTCTTCTTTAATAATAAATTAAACAACAATATATATATGTATTTTTTTTTGAATGTGAATTTTGTATTCTTCTTTAATAATAAATTAAACAGATTCAACTTTGGTTAAGTTTTGAGATAGCCATTGTTCATTTTATGGCTGGCTATGAAACATGCACATTTTGTAAGCTTCAGGAAAGTGACCTTATGCAAGTTACAAGAATATCCAAATGGCTGTAATGAAGAACAAGTGTTCATTAGCATTTAAATTTAGACAGTGGGTGGATGACACCCAATATCAAGTGTGATGTACTCTATTGCAGAGCAGCTGTGACCATCTGGAATTTCTCAAGGCAAAGGGGTATCGAAGCACAGTCATCTGTGAAGGGCCATCTGGCATGCAATCTGCTAGTAGACTGTCTCCTCTGACGATTTCATAGCAAGTTGGAAAGCTTAGCTTCTAAAAAAAAGTACATCGGCTCACTTGCATAAAATTACCTCATCCTTAAGAAAAGATTCCCCTGAAACTACACGGTGATTCCTAAACAAAATATTTCCTTGAGAGCTGTTGCATAAGCAACCCTTTGGAAATCCTCAAGTAAGGATTTCCTCAAGGTTGAAGCAATCTTTCGGTGCCATTATTGTGCAAGACAACCAATCAGATTGGAGATGGGAAGAAGTGTCTGAAAGCTGGATGGCGGCGAAGCGATCTACAAACTGGCTTCAGGAAGAGATGGAAGTACAAGTGGTGACTTTTCTCAAGAAGAAGAGACAATACATTGTATAGTTATATGATGTGTGTTGTTGAAGTACCTTTATGTTTAATTACAACACGATAAGTATAAATATTGTATAATTGTTAAGAAACCTTCGATTTGGGAAAGACCTGTGTCCACTGGGTAAACCGTGACTCTCACGTGTCTCCACGACGTGGGATTGATGAGTTATGGACCTGGTAATACGTCACGTTCAATTTATTTATTACGTACGCAGTTGACCTTTTTCCTGGGGTCACCGTCGGTGTCAATTGAACTGGTATCTAACCTGCACACGAAGTAATAAATGTCCGCACCATGAAAATACCACTACACTAGCACAACAGACTAAACTCGTTCAGGTATACCTGCAGGACCTGTACCAGAACACACCTTCACATCGGCTCAGATATCACGTGTTAAATACTGTGGGATTGATAAATTATTTCAAACATATTGTTGTGGAAATGATTGCTGTGGGATTAAAGGTATAATTCTAGTTATTCCTTAGTATGCGTTTTATATAAGGGTAACATCATAAACTCAAAGGTTGGTGTGTAACTATGGAGGGGGGAGGGGGGTAGGGGTGCTCCTTTGAGTTTAAGGAAGGTTTTGAGGAAAAACTTCAGGAATATTCGAATAGGCAATGTCCTCAAATTAAGGATCTCTAAGGCGAAACTCGGAAATATTCAAGGAAATCCTCAAAACTTTCCTTAAGTATGCTTTATATAACCAGGCCCATTGTCTTAAACCTCAATATCCCACATAACAGGTGGGAAAGGCAATTATACAAGGGAGTTGGACTATCTGCACCACCATCACCAAAAGACAACTTCGATCAACGACCTCGACTGCATGAAAGGAGGAAAAATTTGATGCGATTGTTTACCCACCTCAAACTTTTCCTGAAGGTTTGCAATTGTAGTTTGTGGCTCATCCAGTTCAAGTTGAAGAGACCTGCTCACAGCCATTCGATCCTTCTCCACATCATCGGCATCTTCCGCTTTGGAGTCATCCTTGTTTGCTGCACTAACCTCAGCTTGGTGCAAGTCGCACAGTGTCTGCTCCATGAATCCCACCTACAATAACAATGATCATCCCCACGAAGAACAATCTGGGTAATAGACAGGATTGAGCCGAGAGAAAGGGGTGATATTAACGAGGGAATAAATGTTGAGGATTCTGTATGGGTAGAGATTAGAGATTGTAAAAACAGTAAGATACTGGTAGGATGCTTTTATAAGGCTCCGGGTGGGAAGGAAGAGGAAGGAGGAATACATGAAGAATTCAAAAGGGCATGTGGTAAGGGAAGAGTATTGATTATGGGAGATTTTAACTTGCCAGGGATAGATTGGGTGCAGCAACAGGGAAAGGGCAGAGCGGATGAGGATTTCCTAGTTTTAGTCCAGGATTGCTTTTTAACCCAGTTTGTAGATAATTCCACGAGGGGGAGTGCAGTGTTGGACCTCCTTTTAAGTAACGATCCCAATATGGTGGAGGAGGTGGAGGTAGGGGAACATTAAGGAGTAAGTGACCATTACATTGTGTGTGCAAAGATTCTGTCAAAAGAAATGGATAAGGGGAGATCACCCATTATTGTAGATTGCACAGGTGCAATGACCATCTTTGTGTGAAAATTTGATCGCCTGTGTGACTTCAAGTTCAGGATAGTGGGGTAAGGCTATTAGATTTCAGGAAGGCAAACTTTGAGGGTATGAGGAGAGGATTGGGTGATATGGATTGGGAGACTAACAACAGGACAATCAGCATCAGAGAAATGGGAAACCTTCAAGGAACAAATGTGTCGAGTACAGAGCAAGTACATTCCAATGAGGTGTAAAAAAAAATTGGAGGCACAAAAAGCCAAGGTTGGTTGAGTAGTGAGATAAGGAATGCTATAAAGGAGAAGCAGAGGAGTTTAATAGATATAAAATAACAGGATTGACAAGTAGCAAATGTAACACCATTATGTAAAATTTTGGAGTGCGTCACACAGGAGAAGGATCTGGGGGTGGTAATAGATATGGAAGGAAAGCAGGCAGCACAGTGCCAGGTAGCCATAGGTAATTAAGCAAAGAGGGTTTTAGGTTCTAATCGGAGGGGGGTCATTTATAAATCAAAAGAGGTGGTGTTAACATTGTACAGGAATTTGGTGAGGGCCACATCTAGAATATTGTGTGCAGTTTTGGTCACATCTGAGGAAGGACATGGAAAATCCAGGTCAGAGATGGAGCTAATAGATTGATTCCAGGCCTAACGAAACTCAACTATGAGAAGTGGCTGATGGAGACAGGACTCTAGCATATCCCCTTGTAATCAATTCCTTCTCTAATGTATAGAGATGTTTAAGATAATGAAAGGTAATGCCAAAATAAGTGCGGATGAATTATTCAGCAGAATAGACAGTGATAGGACCAGGGGCCATAGCCTGAGAGTAAAGATGAGGAGAGTTAAGATGGTAGCAAGGCAGGGGACTTTTACTCAGAGAGTAGTTAATGCATGGAATGATCTCCCTGGAAAGGTTGTGACTGCAGAAACAGAAGCAGTGGGAACGAGGAAGGGCACAAGACTAGCAAATAAATTTAAAGGTGCAGCAATTGCTAATATCGAGCTTATCAATGTTTCAAAGGCAACAAAGAACAGAGGGGCAAGACACCAACAGCAATTAACGTTAACGTAAGCAATTTTCAGCCCTGTATTCATAATGGAAATCAACAGCAAGCACTGACTTAGGAACTACCATAACATTCCTCCACCTCTAAAAGGAAGCAACTCTAAAAATACACCAGAGCGGGTTTGACGGTCAGCTCGGATACAAAACTTGAAGCAACCGAGTGTGTTAATAAACCTTAGCGACAATGAAAAGTGAAAACAGAATTTAAATTGAACTTAAAATAACCGCGTGAAGCCGTGTTGAAGTCAGCGGACCTCGTGTTGCCCAATAAATGATGACAGAGGTAACGAGAAACTAGTTGGTCGAATTAAATCTTCTTAATAATCCCAATGAAACCCATTATGTATTATAGCCATCTGATGCTTCCTTTTAGGCCATTCGACCAATCGGTCATTTTGCACTTGATGACCCTGTAACCTTGACCCCGAGGCGAAAATGTGAAAAAGGGCTCAGACGATGTATAGAGAGCAACTAGTATTATTATCGTGTCAAGTTAGAACTCAATCAGCAAAGACGTCGAGGAGGAGATAGAAAAATAAAAATTGATGATAGACGGAAAGAGACAGACAGACAGACAGACAGACAGACAGACAGACAGACAGACAGACAGACAGACAGACAGACGGACAGACGGACAGACGGACAGACGGACAGACGGACAGACAGACAGACAGACAGACAGACAGACAGACAGACAGACAGACAGACAGACGGACGTACGGACGGATCTGAGGACATCGAACAGTTATATTAGATCAGCGAGCTGACCAAATAAAAGTGGATTTTACCGAATCTTTGGTAAGCCGGGTCATTCCAAGAGAAGCAACGACTTCTTCCATGACTGCCAGCCCCCGTTCCAAGTAACCCGGAGTCCAAAGGAGTGGTGCTCTTGTATGAACTGCATGGAGGCCGTGCACACGCTCTACCTTGCCTGCAATGCTCCCAAGTCAAAAGGAATGAATAAGGGGACATCACTTATTATTGTGGATTTCACAGGTGCAATCATATTTGTGTGAACGTGCAATTTCCTGTGTGGCTTCAATTCACCAACTTCTTGAGTTGAACTCCACACAAAACCAGTTTCACTCATCATGGCCCCATAAGTATGACGAATGGTTACAGCGCGTGCACTGTATACAATTGCACCGAGTTTGAAATGTCCCCGGTGTCTACCACGTTTACCACGTCTCCGGTGTCCCCCCCCCCCCCCACGTGCCTCAAGACAGCCAATGACGGCCGTCCAGTAGATGCAGTGCGTAACCTAAACGGAAATGGCGAGAATTGACGGAAATACCCGAGTATTTCAATGGAAATTTATGAAACTAATGTATTATATATGTGAAAACCATTTAATTTATTGCTTGACGGAAAAAAAAAAAAAAAAAACTAAGAAACGCGCCCCTCTCATGTACGAACGAACGAAAGATGTCATTTCCGCCCACCATCACATTTCGCGCCGAAAGACGTCATTTCCGCCCACCATCGCATTTCGCGCCGAAAGACGTCATTTCCGCCCACCATCGCATTTCGCGCCGAAAGACGTCATTTCCGCCCACCATCGCATTTCGCGCCGAAAGATGTCATTTCCGCCCACCATCGCAGTTCGCGCCGAAAGACGTCATTTCCGCCCACCATCGCATTTAGCGCCGAACGCTGAAAGTTAAGTTCTTCTTATACCATCATTCTTTTGTGGCCCCCTGCCACGCTGTATCGAACGATTTCATTCCTTCTGTTATATATATAAAGGTGCTTATCACAATAGTAACAAGATTTTTACATTTCAAATATTAAGTACGCTTTTTAATTGTTTTTCAAATGAAAAAGCATAGATTGAATATTTTAACATTAGTGTTCTCATTTGCTTCACCACACACGCTGTATTGAAGGATTTCACTTGTTTTTATTGACGATTTGAAGAATTTTGAATGCAAATTTCAATTCCAATTTCTGGTCGTAAAACCCATTTGCCAACTTCTTCAGAATCTTGTTAATCCAGAATTCCACAACATTTTAGTCCTGTCCGTACCGTCGTGATTTCAGCAAGATTTTTTAGAAAAGTACACACAATCTGTAAAGGTGTGCGATTTGATATAAATGCAAAACATTTATTTTTGTTTTGTTCTCAATTTGGAGTGTTGCTCCTGATACAAAGGCTTTCAAGAGCAGCAATGACGTCATAAAACATCGAGCGTTTTACCAAAACTGAAGTTCATGCTGCGTGAAAATCATAAACTTCAAACACACGATCAACAGGTAAACAATTAGCTACAGGCGCATCAATTCGAGAAATGGAGTTCAGCACTTTTGTTGAAATATTTCTGGGTGTCTAACGTGGCACAACGTTGCAAAGATTCTTCAAAATCTCTTGCACACGATTAGTTATCTCACGTAATACCTTATGCCCAATTATCATCAGCGACGGATTTCCATTTTACTGCAAAGAGAACTTTTGATGGATATTTTGAGAAGCAAATTTAAAATGGAGCATTTTATTTATTTATCAACTCAAAACCCATTGAGACAATGGGAAGAAATGAAGTAAAACTCTCGATTATGGTCAGGTTGTGAAGTGCAGTCAGTCAAACATGAACCGCAGGTAGAATTTTTTAAATTTATTTTTCTTTTCTGGAGGAAATGACAGTAATACAGTACATTGCACCCACGTCCCTAAACGCTAATTGGCAAACTTTAATTTTATTTTTGGAGGAGGAGGAGATTTGGGGATGTCCTTTAGGAAAGTCTTTTTTTCATAAAATGATCAGTCCAAGAAAGGTTTGTGACAACGAGATTATACTGTACTGTACTGTACTCCACCCCAAAATAAATATTCTGTCAAGCAAGAACCAAGTTATTCCACGTGTCTCTGAAGCCAGGTACTTATCAGATATTTATCCAAATAAAACGGATTTTTACACAGTGGACAGAGTGCACCTCGCTCTCCAATCGGGGCTTGACTTCCTGTATCTCGTTTCTAATTCACAAAAGGTATCAATCAAAGCACAACAAGAATTTTTAAAAAATAATTAAAAAGACAAGATAGTCCACGTACCAAGTAATGCATACGACATGAGCATCGAACTGTAGCCAACGGTATTGTGCAGAGTCCGACCAGCCAAGAGGAGACCAACAGCTACGTTCTTCTCTTCCTCCCACTGGTAAGACAAACGTTGGCAGGTGATGCCGAATCAGATGAAGAATCTCATGTGGAGTGACAGCAAGTAAGAAAGCAAGGCCAATAATCAGTAAAAACCGTTGCGATGGGCAATGGGAAACACGTTCTTGGAAAATAATACCCTTCACAATATTCCCCATGAGCAAAATAAAATGTCAATGAGTTCCCATAATAAAAACAATATGTTTATAACTCTGTTATTGTCTTTGAAAAAGAATCCCAACAAAGGTAGATGTGAATGAGCAAAAATTTTTTTAAATTAACTGCAAGAGGGAGCAACATGGAAAAGCAGCAGGAAGTTTACAATGAAATAAGTTCATTCAAGAGAAATTTATTGGATTGAGTGAGCATCGCACCGTGGAGTGAACAATATTTTATAAGTTTTTCTCCAAGTTGATAATTGCTTTGGCATCGACTTTCACGTACGTAGCGGTAAAGCATGACTGACCGCATGCGCCAAACACTTTCTCGTTAATTATATGAAAAAGCACGAAGAATGATGCTCAACAATGAGCATGATGTCCGATGTGACGTTGGTCTTCAATATGTCTCTTGTGCTCCTGCAAGGTTATTCTCTTATCTCAAAAGCATGTTGCCTTACCTGCAGGATGGGGTTGCTACTTAGGAAGTTATGCAGGCCGTAGAGAGCCAGCAACTGAGTCAAAGGCTCATCCAGGGATTCCTGCAGAGCAGCTTCCACTGCCACCGCTGTAGCTGCTGATCATCAACAAAGGTATCCTTTTATTAGCATTCAGTGCGCCACCACAATAAAGCCAGGCGCCGCATGCCACACAAGCTCTTTGACATACAATGTGCTGATATCACACCTCGGTAATCCTTGCGTCGTATAAAGTGGTCGAGAAGCAAGTTGAAGGCAAATGGATCAAGAAATATCCCATATTGTACCTTTTGGAAGGGATTCCAAATAGCTCAGTGAGTGTTGTTCATTGCCTTTGGGAAAAAGATGTAATCTGTGAGAAAAAAAAAAAAAAAAACTCGCTCTACAGGAACCTTTTCATTAACCCCTTGCCTTGTTGCGCAGTGTGTACAACATCTTGTCCATGGAGTCATATTTCATGCATTTTCGCATCCAGTCGTGAATCGTCCATTCTCGAAGGAAGCAAGAGTTAGGGCTGTGTCGAAATCTGAAGGAAAGCATTTGTCGTCTGTCAAAAAGCAGCAAATCGTCGACCTCTCCAAAAGCATGCCGTGTGAGCCCCCGGCCCCGGCATCACATGATAGGAATGAACAAATAAAAAATTCGATCAACACTTTTGCAATCAACTTGTGTTCCAAGAAATACATCAATAAACTAGAACGGGCACTCGGTAGAGCGCATACCTTCGCCGCCGCAACTTTTTTCCAGGCACATTTGAAAAACGTCATTTTAAAACGTCCATGACGTCACAACCGTCAGTCCGATTGACGTCAAATTTGGTGTGTAACCTCCTTGAAGGCAGTCCACCAAAATGGAATGATAAACACTGAAAAATTAAAAAGTTGAAAAATGACGTCATCTTTTGACGTCATTTTGACGCACTTCCGGGGACGTCACGTCCAATCGCGGACTACCATTCTGAAAGCTCGTAGTTCACTGAACGTTTTAGCGTTGGTTTCATGTCAATAGCTCTATTAGATCTGAAGAGATGCCTACAAGTATATTTTGACCTTGACTACAGAGTTAATTGGCAAAACCTGTACATCAATAAACAGATATTTTGGTACTGATCCCAATGCCTGGATTTGGGAGACTTTGCTTTATAAATTATATAGATATTTGAATGTAAAATATCAGGACATTTTAGCCACAATTGAAAAACGTCATGTTCAAACGTCAATGACGTCATTACGGTCAGTCCGATCGAAGTCAAATTTGGTGTGTGACGTCTTTAAGGTAAGTCCTACAAAACGGTATGATCAAAACTGATGAGATTGAAAATTTACGTCATCTTGTAACGTCATTTAGATGCACTTCCGATGACGTTACGTCAAATCCGACACTACATATCCGAAAGGTATCTCGTCATGGAACAATATGGCTGTGGTTGCATGTCGATAGCTGTATTATGAAGGAAGTTATGCTCAAGAGTGTTTTTGACCTTTTCATGACCTTGACCTTTGACCCGATCGCTCCCAAAATCTAATCAAATCGTCCTTGGATACTCACGAATCATCCCACCAAATTTCATGCAATTCGGTTTAATACTTTCTGAGTTATGCGAATAACAAACAAGCACACATATTCACAAATAAACAAATACACAGCGACCAAAACATAAAACTTTTCGCAGAATGCGAAGGTAATAAAACCATCCACTTACTTGTAAAGATAATATTCTGCAGATTCTACATCATCACAGGAGGTTATGTTGTTAATGAACTGCCAGGAAAAAATGCAAAAAAAAAAAGCCTGAAAAACCTCTTTCTTTAAGAACACTGGCATCAAAAGTGAACAGAAAAAACTTCAATAAAGACAGTACTTGTGTTCGTATGAAGTTAGGAAGCATCACATTTACTGTCGCAACCAGAAGCATACGTTTAAATAATTAAAGAGCAAGTGTTCGAATCTCCTACCCGATCAATTGTCAAGGAGCTCACTGGATATTTCTTTTCATATGTTGTATCCATGGATTGTGAAAGCTCATCTTGAGAATGAAGGATGGGGGTGGGGGTTGGGGGGAATGGCAAGCCAAGGTGCTGATGTTACATGTGGTAAACAACACGAAGGTAATCAGATAACTGTACAGCTGCAGAGTTATTAGGCTCTGGGCCAGGACCCCAAATTCCACTTATTGGTACCAACTGAAGTAGCAAATTCATATGATGTTTTTTTGTTTTTTTTGAAAGATCTATGTCGATGGATGATAAATTGATATGATAGCAATAAAATTAACTTCTCACCTTTGACCCCATATTCTAATCAGTTCGTCTTTACATCATTATACATATTTGTATCAACTTTGACTTGGATCCCTTCAGCCGTTATCAAGTTATCACAGCAACGAAAGCCGATCATGGACGGACGGGCAGACAAAGGAATGAGGGAGGTGGAGAGGACTGTGGTGACACACACCTAATTACAGTCTATGGGGCGTAGTTTAGCATGGCCTATGCTACGAGCCTTTGTCACTCGGCTCCGTATTTGTTGTGCAAAACAATGAATGCAACAGATGGGTATTCAACGATTCTCTTCAAAATTATCAATGCAGCCAAAAGCTCCCTTTCCTATGGAAAATAAAGATATTGTAAGTGACAATTCATTGTCAAAGACATAGAAAGATAACTGGACATCAATCGGGATGCACCGTATTCTCAGATATCAAATCAAAAAAGTGATAAATCGCCCCATAGAGGGGATATGCCTTCATGCAATAAATGGGAAGGTTGGGAGGGTGGTGGGGGTGGGAGGTGGGAGAGGAAGGCGGTTGGGGTTTTGGGGAGGTGGGAGTGGTGGGAAGGCTCCAAACTCTACAATGAATTAAGACTGCAAAATGGGTCCAATGAGGTTTATTTTTCATTCATCAGAGGAACAAAGGAACTTCTTCACAAAGCTTGATACAAAATCTCACTTGCACAGAAATAAGTTAGTGCGGTGCTGACTCTTCTTCCTCAACAGCCACAATTATTCCCACACTCTTGGGGGTTGGCAGTGGGAATGAAGCTTGGTCGAGGTCTTTCACAAACGGGCTGCCTAAGCCCGCCGTCGCCGAAGGTTAAGGCAGGAATTTGGAATTTTCTTCGCTGGGTGCCGGCGATAGCTCGCCCACTCTTTGCGAAGGACACCATGGGATTTTTATCGTACGCAAACAAATTTTGGCAGACGAGATGCCCAGTTTAACGCCCATTAGAGGGACGGCACATACTGTGCATTGATAAATCACCCTGCCTCTGTGAAGCACCATGGGTGACAGTTTATAGCTGGGTCAGGATTTGAACTTCAGAAATGAAGCTTGTCGCCAAGTTTCATCAAAATCGCGCGTTTGGTTCAAGCGATAATGTTCACAGACAGACTCACTCACTCACCGAGTTACCTCCAGACACTGCTCGGTCGCATAATCTCACCAGACTGAAGTCCACGTGAGCAAAAACGGACTATTTCTTGAGTCAAAGACTCAGGAATAAAACTTTTTGATATCAACTAATGTTTTGACAACAAGGATACCCAAGTCGAAGATGTCTGACAAATTTGTCCACCTCCGAGATTTCCTCCAGCGTTCATTGGAAAACAAACAAACAGTCATAGACTGGTACTTACGAAATCGTCAACTTGACCTCTGACCTTATCTAATAAAAGCTGTCTCTAGAGAAGGTAGCGATGCAAACCAGAAGTTTCTACGATGATTCTGTACCAAACCATCAAAAATAGAATGTTTTGGATGGTTGACCTCACTGTGACCTTGACCTTTGACCGATTTAGAGCAAAATCTAATCAGCACTAGCCACCACCCTCCTGAATCATGTGGTGTAATTTGACATTGGTAGCTCCTTCCGTTCTCGAGTTATCGTGCCTACAAACAAACACACAAACAAACAAACAGAAACGGAAGTCATCAATATACTTACGAAATCTTTAGATTTCGTAAGTAACAAACAAAAAGGGATGTAATCGGGAATGAAGGCTTGGACACATTCCAACACACGACCTTGCTGTCATCACATCCCAGGCTCACAGCGAAGAGGAGGAGGAGGAAGAGGAAGAAGTTACATCCAATTTAATAAAGCCACACATTTCATGTGAAAGCTCGTCATCGTTTCAGTTACTCGGTGATCTTAATGGCACAGGTAATGTTCAAGTTGATACCACGAGCACAGTATGGTATTTCGAGATTACTACACTACCACAAATACCAAAACGGAGTAAATCAATGACAATGTGGACACTTACCAAGGCTGTAGGGTTCAGGCCTGCGCGACTCCCATAACGAGGTGTCTGCATAACTGTCCGAGAGGAGGGTCCTGTCTGCACACAAGATGAACCACGTTTACACGTACGTACTCCAAAAGATCCGCATCATCACGGAGTCCGTCGAAATATCGTCCGTCACCACCAGTTTCCGTACCAGAAGCGAGGTCGGTTCACCGGTTTGGATCGTTAAGAGTGCAGCTGTGCCGCCGATGCAGTGCCCCCCTGTAAGATGGGACGGGTATTTGGAATTTCAGGGTTATTTGGATTTTGAGTCGTCATTTGTTACAATACCAACGCATCTTCCTTCTTAAACACCCTGGGATCTTTAACGTCCGCCGGTTACCGCCGGCGGGCGGGACAGCCGGCTCAACGGTCATCTGAGGGGACGGCACACTTTGTGATTAAACACCCGATCTGTGACCTCTAGGGTCTAGGCCATGCTACCAGTCCCAGGTGAGGTTGGGGGGGAAGAGGGACAGACGTCAATGGGGTTGTCCAACAAGGTGAGAAGTGCAGCCTCTGCATGTGGTGGTGAACATGTGGCTTTGTCTCCATCCAAGCAGGAAGTGACGTCAGTGGCTTAGTCTATTAAAGGGACGCCCAAGCAGGAAGTGACGTCAGAACGATGAGCAAACGGATAGTCTCTTACCTCAGGAGTGTGCTCAATTAATCCGCTTGATACGGAACGGTTGGCTCGTCAAGCGCTCGACAAGCTGATTGGTAATAGAACACACCCCGGGTATCGAAATAGCTCCTCAGGTCATAATGCTGAATGAAATGTTTATCGTACAGACAAATGATCGTCCTAAAGGATCCAAAATCTATTATAAACAATGATCGTATTAAAATAATAATAATAAACCTTTTAAACTACAATCGTCCATATTGTGCTGCTCCTGTGAAGGAAATGACAGTGGATGAAAAAAAAAAAAAGAGATAAGTAGAATGAATAATACGGAAAACATTCGCCTTACTTAGCTGCGTGAGACAGGCAGTCGTGCGGCAAGGCCGGCGAAACAAAACACTCGATATCAAGGCCGCCATTTTGTCAGTCACGTGATCCCGACCCGACCTCGAGGACGACGTTGAGCACCACGTGCTCATAACACCAATTAAAGTAACTAATTTATATCGGGGGGGTGGAGGGGTTCCCCCCTGTTCTTTTCAAGGTTATTGGTTTTTTTTATTCAATCAAAGTGATGCCGCTTTGGCCGAACGTTTCATTGAGTACATCGAACAGCGAACCAACGTTCATTCACCGCTTTATCGCAAACTTAACATATCACATCTTATTGAATTAGAATGAGGTATCTTTACGAAAAAGATGTAACCACGTTAGTTAAAGATAACATGAACAATAAATCGATTAAAAAAAATAAAAAATTCCTGAGGTAATAATTATTATGTCCTGTTGTCAAACGGCTGGATTCTGGCATTGCTTGGTTCAAAGCGCTCAAACAAGCACTCCAACGGAACGGAGCGCTCGGCACCGCTCAATGACATGGCAGTCTCCATGGAAACGGTGCAATTGTGACACCCGAGCAAATTACTGCCCGGGCCGTCATTGTCAGGTTTACTCGATCCTCTTGCAACGATTACAACAAACGAATTTGTGTTAACATCTGCTCCCGAGTACGGGGGAAAGGGGGTGGGTAAACAAACAAACAAACAAACAAACAAATAAATAAGTGAGGAATCAGACAGAGGAGCCGTTGAACTGTATTGAAGACCGGAAAGATCGAGTGGGGGAAATTTGTCGCCACCAAGCGCCATCTTGGTACGCCCCTTCTCATCGCAGTTATATTTCGACTCGCGTGATAAATTAATCGGGAGATCTTGAACGTTGAATGTTAATTTTGAGTTGAATGCCAAAGTCGATATGAATGCTTTCTCACAGAAACATAACGCAACGACGTGAATCATTCACTGGGCATAGCAACATGGCGGCGTGTGCGAAGAGAAAGGGCTGTCTGGCGGCGACACAATGGTGAATGCAATCTGAGTAGGCATAATCGTGCCAGTCTTATTCACAGTTCAATGGGAGGAGCTCCCCCACCACTGTGCATCGATGGACCCAACCACTGTGCATTTTGGAGGGGGGGAGCGGGAGGTTAATTACATGTGGCTTAACGACCCAAACAACCAACCCCAACAGCTCGTTGATAGAAGTCATCCGTAGCATCAGCGGGAAGGTTCGGATCCCCAATTTAACTAACGAACCAAGAGTTCTCAAACGACATGAGCAATTTTGCCAAATCCGCCCTATGTACATACCCGAAGAACACCCAGATGACTATACCGACACCAGCCCCCCCAAATTAAAACGCACACTCACTTCACTCTCAGGACACTCTTCGACTGTCATCCTCAACCCTGACAACATGTTCGCTCCTCACACACGATCAAAGTTTTGTGCCCTTCTTGAAGAGTTTGATGAAGTGTTTGACCCAGTGTTCCAAGGCTACAATGGTGCTGCAGGCCCCTTTGAGGCTCTTTTGGGCCCCGTTCAGCCTCCACAATGCAAAGGCCGTCTACCACAGTATGTGCAAGATAAACTGTGTGAACTACAACACAAATTTGATGAACTTGAAAGGCTTGGAGTCTTTGCTCGCCCTGAGGACATGGGGATTACTGTAGAATACCTGAATCCTTCATTCTTGATCAAGAAGCCCAGTGGCGGGTTCCGCTTAGTCACAGCCTTTGCTGATGTGGGCCGATACAGCAAGCCCCAACCCTCTCTCATGCCAAACGTACATTCCATCCTCCGCAAAATTGCTCAGTGGAAGTATCTAATTACTACCGACCTTACGAGTGCCTTCTACCAAAACCCATTATCTCGCCAGTCCATGAAGTACTGCGGTGTAGCCACACCCTTCCGGGGAATACGTGTGTATACCAGATCCGCTATGGGTATGCCTGGATCAGAGACGGCACTCGAAGAACTCATGTGTCGCGTCCTTGGTGATTTCTTAGAGAAGGGGACCGTCGCCAAACTCGCTGACGACCTCTATTGCGGTGGTGACACATTGGACGAACTTCTCCAGAACTGGAGAATGGTGTTGCAGGCTCTGCGTAAATGTCGACTTCGCCTCTCTGCTACGAAGACAGTTGTATGTCAAAAGAGCACCACCATCTTCGGATGGATCTGGTCTTGCGGTACTATCCAGGCCAGCCCACACCGCGTGGCTACACTCTCTACTTGTTCGGCTCCTGAGAAGGTCAGGGGAATGAGATCCTTTATCGGGGCATATAAGGTTCTCACTCGTGTTATCCCCAACTGCTCCGCTCTCTTATCCCCCTTGGATGATGTTGTGGCTGGATGCCAATCACTAGACAGAGTTGTGTGGACTGATGAGTTACATTCTGCCTTCCACAGAGCCCAAGCTGCTCTTTCGTCAGCTCGTACAATTACTCTTCCTCGTCCAAGTGATCAGCTATGGATCGTGACGGATGGTTCTGTCAAAAAACACAGCATTGGATCAACTCTGTACATCATGCGCAATGGAAGACCTCACCTTGCGGGTTTTTTTTAGCGCAAAGTTATGCGGACGCCAACCTACCTGGTTGCCATGTGAAGTGGAGGCCCTTTCCATTGCTGTATCAGTAAAACACTTTAGTCCTTTCATTGTCCTATATAAACGTCATGTATCCATCCTCACTGATAGCAAGCCGTGCGTACAAGCGTATGAGAAGCTCTGTCATGGCGAGTTTTCAGCGAGCCCTCGTCTATCCACATTCCTGTCCACCGTCAGCCGTTATCAAGCGACCGTACGACACCTCGCAGGATCCGCCAATGCCCCATCTGATTTTGCCAGCCGCAATGCACCAGACTGTACCGACACCTCCTGTCGAATTTGTGCATTCATAAGACTTGAGGAGGAGGACGTAGTCCTGCAGGTGTCAGCCCAAGACATTATTTCCGGCCGAACCAAACTGCCCTTCACCAACAGAACTGCCGAGATAGCAGTTCAGGCAGAGTGCGCAGACTTAAGGCGGACTCATGCCCACCTGATTCAGGGCACCCGCCCATCGAAGAAAACAACCAACATCAAGATGTCAAACGTTACCTCCAGGTTGCGTCACTTTCCAAAGATGGCCTAGTTGTAGTCCGTCGGGACAAGCCCTTGTCCTCGGCATGTGAGTGCATTATTGTCCCACGTCAGGTCGTCAATGGCTTACTAACAGCATTACACATCCAACTGGATCACCCGAGTCGTCATCAACTCACTTCTGTGATTCACCGCTATTTTTATGCTCTTGACTTGGACAGAGCAATCGATCAGGTAACCTCGAGGTGTGACCAGTGTGCTGCATTGCGCAACTTTCCTCATACCATTACCAAGCAGTCCACTGGAGAACCCCCTGGTGCTGTTGGTGTATCCTTTGCAGTGGATATCATCAAATGCAATCACCAGCAGGTTCTTATATTGCGAGAATGGTCCACTTCCTGCACGACATCGTGCATTGTGGAGAATGAACAACACATCACTCTCCGCGACAACTTGATCCGCTTATGCATAGAGCTCCGGCCATTGGATGGACCACTTGCTGTCATCCGCACCGATCCTGCTCCTGGCTTCACACGTCTGGTCCACGATGAGCTTCTTAAACATCACCGGATGTTCATCGAGATTGGTCGCATTAAAAATCCCAACAAGAATCCCATCGCCGAGAAGGCAGTTCGTGAATGTGAAGACTAACTTCTACGACAGGAGCCGATGGGAGGACCAGTACCTCCACTAACCCTCGCACTGGCCACCGCCAGTATGAACTCACGAGTTCGTGCACGGGGACTCTCGGCCCGAGAGATGTGGTGCCAGCGGGATCAGTTCACCAATCAACAAATCCCCTTCTCGGACTTACAAATGATACAAGCCCAACACCAACTTCGTTCCATTAACCACCCCCATAGTGAGAAGTCGAAGGCACCCATGGGGTCCGTCAAGCCCAATGTGTCAGTGGAAGTCGGTGATTTGATCTATTTGTACTCTGATCGTAACAAGTCATGCGCAAGAAACCGCGACCTCGTCTCTGCCACCGATGGACCCTGGTGCAACATACGTAAATTTGTGGGGTCCCAATTGAGGAGTGCAGCTTATCGGGTGAAAAAGTCTGAATGCTACAAAGTCCCAGATGACTGGAAGGATACGCCCCCACTCCCTTGCAATCGGGGATATGGTGTTGCACAACAAACCGAGGACGTATGCCTCCAACCAGCAACAAAACCACCAGACCCCCCATTCATCCCCTATGAGCTGTCTTCACCTGCCGACAGTGCTGAATCCTTCCAAATCCCTAGTAGCCAGGTACCAGATCTAGGTTCTGATGCATCCCCGAGGCTTGACACCTGTAGACCTGGTTACTCCAAAGCCTTCGGCGACACCTGTGAGGAACATCCAATGGTGTCCCCAACCGTCTGGACACCAAGACGCTCCAACCGTGTACGTTACCAGCCCAAACACTTCAGGGATTTTATTCTGGATGCTTGGAGTCATATTGTGGTCACAATGCTTGCAGAAACTGTCATGGGGCAGAATAATCCCCGAGACCGGAGGGCAGTCTACCCGGTGATGGTCTCAGTGTATCTGACTGACTGGTACATGATTTATGTGACCTCCTCCAGGTTCAGTGACCATTATCCTTGTTTAACGTTGTGTACTCTGCCTCAGTATTTTAAGCCATGTACTGTCACCTCCTTTCTTCATTTATAACACCAAGAATGATAGTAGATAAACGACCTCGTACAAAAAAGAAAAAAAAAGTGGTTACGCCAGTAGAGTACGTGGTTTAATCCGTCGTGCGAGCGTGGTGCACGGGTTTTTTTTTTTTTTTTTGTATACCTTGGTCGAGGCTCGTATGAGAGCTAACACACAACTCACAGCAAGGAGGCATGAGACAAGAGGGGTGGGAGTGGAAGGGACAAAACAGTGGGGAACAGACACATTAGGTGAACTGTGGAAGGGAGAGGGATGGGGATGGGACGGGGAACATGGCGAAGAGAAGATGGACATTTCAGGGACTTTCAGGAAGGAAAGCAGGAGAAATGAAGCAAGTGGGCTTGGGTGGATTGTCGGGGGTAGAAAAGATCGAGGATTTGGATGGGGGAAGATAAGAGGTGGTGGTGAACAGCTGTTTTGAAAGCCTGGAGGGAAGAATGGGAAAGAATAGAGTGAGGAAGTTTATTCCAAAGGCGGGAAAAAAGAGGAATGAAAGAGTGAAGATGAGCAGTGATTCGTGATTTTGGTAGTTTTACCAGAAGGGGGTTGTTGGCGGACCTTGAGCGCCCTGTGGAAATGTGGTGGGGACAAATCGCAGAGAGAGCAGGGGGGGCAAGGCTGGAGAGGAGTCGGTAGAAGACAGAAAGACCACTGACCAACCTGCGGTGATTGAGTGAGAGGCCCAAAGACTCAGCTTCATTGCGGGAGATGCCGATGATCTTAAATGCCCTGGTTTCGACAGCGTGAAGTCGAGAAAGGTGGGAGGCAGGAGCACCAGCCCAGAGGTGAGAGCAGTACTCCATCAGGCTACGGATAAAAGCTTTGTAAGTGGTGAGGAGCTCAAGAGGGCCGAGGAAGGACTTTGCACGACGGAGGATTCCCAGTCGGCGACTGGCTTTTGAGGCGAGGTTGGAAATGTGACTTTCCCAGGAAAGGTCATGGCAGATAGTGAGACCTAGAAGCTTGAAAGAAAACACTTCTTCGAGAGGATTGTTGAGAAAGTGGATGGGGGGGTTTTCTAAACGGTCCTTTCGAAGAGACATAGTGAGAGTGTGAGATTTGTCTGGATTGAAAGACATGTTCCACGTGTTGGACCAGTTTGTGATTTTATCCAGATCTGCAGTGAGTGAAGAAGCTGCTGCTTGCCGGTCTGAGGGATGACAGATGGTACGACAGAGGGTGGAGTCGTCGGCAAAGAGAAATAGAGGATTTTCCAGAGAGTCCGAGAGATCATTGATGAAAACCAGTAAAAGAACAGGGCCCAGAACGCTACCTTGAGGAACTCCAGCCTGCACAGGAAGAGGGGATGAAAGAACTCCATTTAGGGCCACACGGGGTTACCGTGCAAGGTGCTGTATCGTGGAAGGTTTGGCCTCGCCGGGCACGTTGTATCGTGTGTGTTCTTAAAGTTGATTTCAACCTCACCAAGACTGGTGTTTGGCCTCGGTGCTCCGTTGGGGATTCCCTTTAACCATTGTGATGCTGACTTCGGTCATTTTTAGATCCTCGTGGAGGATCTCTAAGTCTTACTCACGTGTTGTTCTTCATCTTCTTCTTGTGGAGTTGCTTTTTTCACAGCCTACAGTTTTCATCGAAACTTCCTGAAACTTGGTATGTATATTTAAAAATACCCTGCGCAGACAGGAACCATCTCCGATTTTGAAAATTCCTCCTCGAGAAAAAGTTATGAAGTCAAAATATCTCCGCTAATGGAAATCACCTAAAAAATTATCTCCGAAACTAGGCAAGCTTTTTGAAATCTGTTTGCGGGAATCGAACAGGGCATTAGCAGAGATTAATTACCGCACATATGATACTTCACTATGACGTCATATCAATTTTTATGATGTCATTCCTATTTTTTGACATTTTTTGTTTCACAACCCAGAGTTTTCATCGGATCTTCGTGAAACTTGCCATGTATTTGCAGAAACACCACGCGCAGGCAGTAACCATCTCTGATTTTGGAAATTCTTCCTAGAAAAAAAGTTTACGTCATAATATCGCCGGTAATGGAAATCACCTATACCATTATCTCCGAAACTAGGCAAGCTGTTTGAATTTTGTTTGCGGGAATCAAGCCGGGCATTAGCACAGATAATTCATCGCAAACCTGATACATCGCAATGACGTCATAGTCGTTTTTATGACGTCATCATTAAGAGGACGATGATCTTAGCTCATTTGAGCTTGTTTTCTCACATAACGAAGCTCTTGCCGAACGGCTTGCAAAATGGTTGATATGGAATGAGTGGCTTGGAAAGCGATATCATGATACTTGCTAATGGAACACCCCTGCTGAGTAATAGAGATATCGACAATCCTTACAAAACGGACCACCACCTACATGGTAATGTCAGATATAATAAAGAACAGAATATTTATAGATTAATGGTTCTCAGGGCTGGCAGGATCCTACTCTGACAACCTGGATGTAGAGATGTGAGAGATGCTTATTTGCCCCTCGTTACTCCACTGGATCCTCAATGATGAGGGTCGCTGTATTTCAATGGATGGGTGGCCCAGTGATTCTCCAGTCAGGTCAGGTTTGGGAGCATGTGCCAGAACAGCGCGTCGCTGCGTCCACTTTCCGCCGGTACTCAAGGGGCATCCGTCTGGCCATCCCCCAGGGAGATGCCTGCCCCATCCACATCTCCTTGAGATGCCGATCAACCTGCTGCAACCACGAGGCACGTGCTGGGACCATTGGCCTCCTCCACTCACGAGACTCCCTCGCTGAGAGAATCTGGTGAGCAGGATCAGCATAAGGAAAATGAGCCACATGCTGATACAGCCCCAGCTGACGCTCACGGACTATGCAGGTAACAAATCTCATTTGACTCTCTCTCTCTCTCTCTCTCTCTCTCTCTCTCTCTCTCTCTCTCTCTCTCTCTCTCTCTCTCTCTCTCTCTCTCTCTCTCTCTCTCTCTCTCTCTCTCTCTCTCTCTCTCTCTCTCAGCAACTGCTCGTTGGACACAAAGTCCGACCAGCGATAGCCAAGGATTCTCCGAAGAGACCTGGTACCAAAGGAATTAAGTCTCTGCCTCAGATCCCTGGTCAGAGTCCAAGTCTCACATCCATAGAACAAGAATGGAAGCACCAAGGACATGAAGACTCGGACTTTCGTCCTCCCGCACAGGTACCGGCAGCGCCACACCCCATGATCCAGTGAATCCATGACTCCCCAGGCCCGACCCAGACGTCTATTGACCTCTGACTCACAGCCAGAAGAGACATGAATATCACTGCCAAGGGAAGTGAATCTCTCCCGTGACCTCAACATCCTCAACACAAACAGGCACAGACAGGACAGCAGCATCCAAGATGTCATTGAAAGCCCGGATCTTAGTTTTGACTCACGAAGCCCGTAATCCCAGCGGCTCCGACTCCTCATTCAGCACCTCGAGGCAATTACGCCATTAATTGTCCAGTGCTAACTTGAATTGGCTGATGGAGGTTGCTGTTGTGGCATTTACTCACAGGGGTATCTGGCCTTGCCTCATCTATGTTTTTGTGGGGGCCTACAAAAAAAAAACACTTCCCTACACCCACGAAGGAATAGATTTGGGGATCATTTAATATTACCTTAACAAAGCTACAAAGACTTCGGCACGATAGAGCGATGAAAATAGTTTGAAGAATTCTAACTTTTCTTTTGAAAATTTTTTTTTTAATGTTTTTTTTGCCTAAAATGCTCCCCAGCATTCACTGATGAACCTCAAAGTTTGACCAAGATCCGTTCAGCCATCTCTGAGAAAATGGTGACACATACACCTCTCTTATCGTATCGATTCAGGAAGCCCATTCTAATTGCTTATGCTCATGACGGAGAAGGTATTTTGGCTAGTTTTAGTTATGCGATGCTTCTTCATCACTTTCTTGATATGGCCTCTGGTTCTTGAGTTCTTGAGTTCTTGTTCATTTGAAAGAATTTCTAGGCATTAAGTTAACCAATTCCTTGCATCATCTTGAGTACCTGGATCTGGATGAGCTCCACTCATCTCCTGTAGACCAGTGGAGGTAGATTCGGTGCTCTCAGTTTGTTAGAAACTCAAGATGTCTGAAATCTGGCAAGAGCCTATAGGTGTCCTCAGTTGTAGTTTCTCAAGTATGTTGTGCGATAGATCAGTGAGGTGAATAAATAACCAGGGCGAGAACACGCACACAAATGACCGCAAGCCAGATACAGTTGGTTGCCAGAGGAGGTGTATTGAACAGTGAACCGGAAGAGGAAGTACCATAACTCATGAGTTGTGATCAAAAGCACAGAATTCTACTAGTGAACCATGTGTGAGTTATTGTTGTTCAGAATTCTTGGTAATAGCAAAGATCCATTTATAATCCAGTGGTTGACATCACTCTTCTTCTGAAAAGAAGCATCTTCAAGTGGTGGGAGCAGGTAGGGGAAGGGGTGGGGTTGGGGGAGGCAGGGGAAGGGGTGGGGTTGGAGGCCCCTTGAAGTAAGCTCTATGGTATTTCAGTAATAAAAGTGTTAAATTACTTAATGCATTTTTTAAAAAAAAGAAGACAATCAGCCATTCCATTCCAGACAATCATTTGCAAGGAAGGAGCTTAAAAAGGGGATGGGAGGATATTTTTCTCGTGTTATCTCCCGAAAATGGAGCCAATGCAGCGTCAAAGAAAATGTTATCAATCAACACTACCCCTACCATGCACATATGCTGAAGGTTAATGCTGGAGTAAAAAAGCCAAGAGGCAATGAAGAAACCGGAGACACAGCCATTGAAACAGCCGTCATCAACATAGCATTTTCTCCTTCCTCCTCAAATTCTTGAACTTACACTTAATTACCCAAGTCTTTGATCTTTTTTTCCCCCATTTCCCAATTATCAGTTTGAAAACGTTACAAGTTAACCTTTTCACCCACAAAATAAGAAATTAATAAACGCTACCTTCTCTTTTGTGCTTTGTTAATTAAAGGAAAAAAAAGTTAATATGTTGTTGCGTCTTTTATGATGGCTACAGTTTTGTTTTCCTAACAGCTTGTATTGTACATGGTAAATGGTGATGGTTATTAAGGATATTACCACCTCTGACATGTTAAATATTAGCTGTGGTACCTGTACTAGTTGGTGGTATCTTCATTTTTAGATCCTCGTGGAGGATCTCTAAGTCTTACTCACGTTGTTGTTCTTGTGGACTTTTTTGTTTCACAACCTACAGTTTTCATCGAAACTTCCTGAAACTCGGTATGTATATGTAAAAATACCCTGCACAGACAGTAACCATCTCCGATTTTGAAAATTCCTCCGAGAAAAAAAAAGTTATGACGTCAAAATATCTCCTCTAATTGAAATCGCCTAAAAAATTATCTCCGAAACTCGGCAAGCTTTTTGAAATCTGTTTGCGGAAATCGAACAGGGTATTAGCAGAGATGAATTACCGCACATATGATACATCACTATGACGTCATATCAATTTTTATGACGTCATTCCTATTTTTTGACATTTTTTGTTTCACAACCCAGAGTTTTCATCGGATCTTCGTGAAACTTGCCATGTATATGCAGAAAGCCCACGCACAGGCAGTAACCATCTCCGATTTTGGAAATTCTTCCTCGAAAAGAAGTTGACGTCATAATATCGCCGCTAATGGAAATCACCTATACTATTATCTCCGAAACTAGGCAAGCTGTTTGAATTTTGTTTGCGGGAATCATGCCGGGCATTAGCACAGATAATTTATTTCAAACCTGATATATCACAATGACGTCATATTCGTTTTTATGACGTCATCATTAAGAGGATGAGGATCTTAGCTCATTTGAGCTTGTTTGAATGTAGATCTAAACCACACCGTTTTTTTTTTTTTTGTTAATTTGTAGTTCATCTTTTTAATGTACATTTATTACATGTGTAACTAGAAGGGTACACGGTAGAGCACATACCTCCGCCAGGTTGATTGGTTTACATTTTGTATCCCACTGATGGGCCGGATCTGGATTTGGACTTGAACTAAAATTTAATCGGCTTGTTCTCGTCACATAACCAACTCGTCCACCAAGTTTCGTCCAAATCCGTCCATAACTTTTTGAGATATTCTGTTGACAAACAAACAAACAGACAGAGGTGAAACAATAACCTCCATCCACTTTCGGTGACGGAGGTAAATATGGTACAATGTTTCAATCACACAACCCTTCCCTCAGATAATTCATACATGTCCCTTCCCTCCTCGAAATCTCTATATCTCTATCTCTCCATTTCATCTTTTCTCAATTTTATATCCTCATTGAAACACTCCCACCCACCTCCCCATTCATATGTAATACATAGGTTCCCCCATAAGATATCCTGGACTCTGTGTCCTTTTCTCCTGACAAGGTGGAGAGCTTGCTGTCAAACTTACTCAGATTCTGCATCCCTTCCAGATGGCATCAGCCCTCATGTTCTGAAAACCTGCTCCTCTGCTCTTGTTCACCCTCTCTCTGTTCTATTCACCCTCTCATTTTCTCAAGGTCATCTGCCATCTGCATTGAAATCAGCAAACATTACTGCTCTGCATAAAAAGGTGCAAAAACAGATCCCTGCAACTACAGACCAATCAGCCTTCTCCCAATCATCAGCAAGGTTATGGAATCCATCATCGCTTCTGACATTAAATCCTTGCTCTTCTCCAATGGCTTGATTTCCGACCATCAATTTGGATTCAGACCAGGTCACTCTACCCTGGATATGCTGCTTCTGCTTTCCCCAACAATGGATGGAGGTCCTCAATGCCAAACATGAGATCAGAGCCATCTCCCGAGACATATCATGAGCTTTCAATACGGTCTGGCACCCTGTCCTGCTCACCAAACTCTCTTCTTATGGTATCCAAGAACATCTCCACTCATGGCAAGTGGACTTCCTCTCCTGTTACAGTTAATCCATCCATCCATCTATCCATCAGGACCATACTCTATGCAGAGTGTTGGTGCTGCCAAAGCAGTCTCCTTGGTGATTGGACACAATCCTGGACAGGTCACCCCTCAAACACAGGACACCAGCAAGCCGGCACTCAATTTTGCCGACCTCAGAAGGATGACAGGCAGAGTCAACCCCACCTGGTATTAATTCAACAGCCGAGTGGGATTTGAACTCAGGATCCTCGGATCCCGAGCCCACCACTCTAACCATTAAGCCAACACCAGGCATGCAGTTAATGTGTGGCTCTTAATGGAATTCTCTCATCTCCTTTTCCTGTACAGGATTGAGTTCCTCAAGGTACTGTTCTTAGCCCCATCCTTTTTCTGGATTTCATCAATGATCTCTCAGATTCCCTGGAAAATCCTCTTTATCTCATTGCTAATGAATCCACTCTCTGCCGTACCATCTGTCATCCCTCTAATCGGCAGGCAGCAGCTTCTTCACTCTCTGCAGACCTACATAAAATCACAAGCTGATCAAACACTTGGAATATGTCTTACATCCTGACAAATCTCACACCCTCACCATGTCTCTCTGAAAGGACTGTCCACACCCCCCCCCCCCATCTACTTTCTCAACAATCCCCTTGAAGAAGTCCATTCAATCAAGCTTTTGGGCCTCATTATGTGCCATGATCTTTCCTGGGAAAGCCACATCTCCAAGCCGGCGGTGACCAAAGCCAGTCACCGACTGGGCATCATCGTGCACATCGTGCAAAGTCCTTCCTTGGCGAACCTGAGCTCCTGACCACATACAAAGCTTTCTTCGGCAGCCTGATGGAGTACTTCTCCTCCCCTCTGGGCTGATGTTCCTGCCTCACAACTAGCTCGACTTCATGCTGTGGATACCAAGGCGTTCAGGACCATTGGTATCTCCCACGAAGAAGGTGAGTCTTTGGGTCTCACTCTCTCACCGGAGGCAGGTCGGTGGTCTTTCTGTCTTCCACCAATTCCTCTCCAGCCTTGCCCTCCCCCCACGGCTCTGTCTGTGATCTATCCCCCTGATATTTCCTCAGGACGCTCAAGGTCTGCCAAAAAACCGCTTCTCGTGAACCTGCCAAAATCAAGAATCACTGTTCGCCTTCACTCATTCATTCCTCTTTTTTCCCACCTCTGGAACAAATTCCCACACTCTCTTCGATCCCACTCCTACCTCCAGGTCTTCAAAACAGCTATTCACCACCATCTCATATCTTCCCCCATCCAAAATCTTGATCTTTACTACCCCCGTTAATCCACCTCCTTCAACTTCCGTTTTTCTTCCTGAAAGTCCTTGTAGTACCATCTTGTTTCCCCTGTGTACCCCACCGCACCCTCTCCCTTCCACAGAACTCCGATTGTCTTTGTTCCTCACTATTTTGTGCTTCCCTCTCCCACCTCTCTTGTCTCCTGCCTTGTTATATGTTTCGGTGTATTAGCTCTTACACGAGCCTCGACTTGATATGGAAAAAAAACAAAAAACAAACAAAAAGAGTTCAGATATCTCATGTAACTCCATGGTGGATCAGAGTAAAAAGTCATGTGGTTAATAGTAAGGATCAACATTGGAGTACGTACACGATTATTTAGCCAAAACTTTTGAGCAGCTGATACAACAGTTTGCACTGAAAGGAAAAATGGAAGTGCAATGATTGAGAGACTAGAGCCTGGAGTGCAAGGATGATGTATATGCCGGCAATGAAACATTACACAAGGATACACAAGGAATGCCTGCTCTGCAACAACCCCACTATCATCACCCATCCACACACAAGCTACCATGTAACTACCTACCACCCATTCACACACAAGCCACCTACCATGTGGCTACCTAACATGTGACTACCTTCCACCCATCCACACACAAGCCACCTCCCATGTGGCTACCGACCACCCATTCACACACAAGCCACCTACCATGTGACTACCTTCCACCCATCCACACACAAGCCATCTACCATGTGACTACCTTCCACCCATCCACACACAAGCCATCTACCATGTGACTACCTTCCACCCATTCACACACAAGCCATCTACCATGTGGCTACCTAACACCCTTTCACACACAAGCCACCTACCATGTGGCTACCTACCACCCATCCACACAAGCCACCTACCATGTGGCTACCGACCACCCATTCACACACAAGCTATCTACCATGTGGCGACCTAACACCCATTCACACACAAGCTATCTACCATGTGGCTACCTAACACCCATTCACACACAAGCTATCTACCATGTGGCTACCGACCACCCATTCACACACAAGCCACCTACCATGTGGCTACCTACCACCCATCCACACACAAGCTATCTACCATGTGGCTACCGACCACCCATTCACACACAAGCCACCTACCATGTGGCTACCTACCACCCATCCACACACAAGCTATCTACCATGTGGCTACCGACAACCCATTCACACACAAGCCACCTACCATGTGGCTACCGACCACCCATCCACACACAAGCTATCTACCATGTGGCTACCTACCACCCATTCACACACAAGCCACCGACAATGTGGCTACCGACCACCCATCCACACACAAGCTACCTACCATGTGGCTACCTACCACCCATCCATGCAGAAGCTACCTACCAATGTGGCTACCTAACACCCATCCATACAGAAGCTACCTACCATGTGGCTACCCACCACCCATCCACACACAAGCTACCTACCATGTGGCTACCTACCACCCATCCATGCAGAAGCTACCTACCATGTGGCTACCTACCACCCATTCACACACAAGCCACCTACCATGTGGCTACCGACCACCCATCCACACACAATCTATCTACCATGTGGCTACCTAACACCCATTCACACACAAGCCACCGACAATGTGGCTACCGACCACCCATCCACACACAAGCTACCTACCATGTGGCTACCTACCACCCATCCATGCAGAAGCTACCTACCATGTGGCTACCCACCACCCATCCACACACAAGTTACCTACCATGTGGCTACCCACCACCCATCCACACACAAGCTACCTACCATGCAGATAACTACCACATATCCATACGCAAGCTACCAACCATCTGTGGCTACCTACCCCCCATCCACACACAAGCTACCTACCATGCAGCATGCACACAAGCCAACATCTTCATACCCCTCAATCTCCAATGCATCCAGGTATCTATCTAAATCCCAATTAAACGTATCCACCACTCCACTGCTACTACCTTTCCAGGAGGACCATTCCATGCATTACCCACTCTCCAATTGAAAGACCCTGAATAAAAGACCACATCAACTGTGATTACATCATAGCCTTTTTTAAAGCCATCCGTATCGAATTACCACTTTGATTTGGCCGTTTGCTTATTGGAAAATGAGGAAGAATTATACTTAGCATGAAGGACACATGTTGTCATGTTTTACACGAGATAAGCAACAATGTAGGAAGGAATCAAATGGAATTGCCGAACACAGACGAGATGCGTTGCCAAACACAAAACCATTTGATTCCATCTGCCAAACATACTTTGTGGAAACCTGATTGTAAACCATTCACAAAAAGGCCAGTGTATTGCTGGATCTATTCTCACGACATGAATTCAAGCATTTGATTTCCCGGGAGAATGGAGAACTTTTTCTGGGGTGAGCGGAGAAAGACAATCTCTGGCTGTTGCATGCCTGCCGCAAGCTGGAGGGTAATCTATCTGCTCTTGTTTACGGAAAGAAATGTTGGAGTGAAACAGTTGGTGACATCACATCATTGTGAATCTAACCAACGACAAACTCACTTCATTTTCAGGAAAAAAAAAAACAAAACACATGCTCATGGAAGAGCTTACGCAAATCATAGAAATACAAAAGCAAATTGATAGAGCACACAATGAGAAGAGGTAGGCTGGCAGGATGGCCGAGATCTGGAGTAACGCACACTCAGCTCTGAGCTGCCAAGCCAGGGTTCAAATCTCGGCCCCAGCTATAAAACTGTAATCCCCGTGTTTCACAGGCAGGGTGATGAATCGATGTGTGTGCCGTCCCTCGGATAGACGTTAAACTGGGTGTCCCGTCTGCCGGAATTAGTTGGTGGACGTTAAGGATCCCACGATGTCCTTCGCCAAGAGTAAGGGAGTTATCGCCGTGGCACCATGAACAAATTCCAAATTGCTGCCCTACCTATATCAGCGGCGGTGCGACGCCACAGCCTTGTGCTGCATATGAAACTAGAATGGCACTCGGTGGAACACATACCTCCGCTAGGCTTACGAGGATTTACAAGGCAGAGGTTGAGGCTACTCGGCCTGCGCCACACCGATACCAGATTTAATCAATCCTTTGATACCCCTTCTCTTCATGTGCAGCCGTTTCGGCTGCTACACTGGTACTCATTTCGACGACCTCGGAAGGATGAAAGGCTGAGTCAACCCCACCTGGTGTTAATTCAGCTGCCAACTGGGTTTGAACTCAGGACCCTAGGATCCCAAGCCAGCACCCTAACCGCTAAGCCAACACCAAGTTTTTATGAACAGTTTACGTTTGTATCCTACTGATAGGCCTGATATGGATTCGGACCTCAACCAAAATCGAAATCCGTCCACAACTCTGAAATATAATGCGACATATCGTTTTAGCCCTATCTCTCAATGGTGAAGAATCACTTAAAAATTCTAGTAGCCGGATCTGGATCTTCACCAAAATCTAATAATTTCGTCCTTGTCACACACCCAACCTCTCCACCAAATTTTGTCTGAATCCCTCGATAACTTTTTGAGATACGGTGTTCACAGACAGACAAACAGACAGGGGTGAAAACGTAACCTCCGCACACATTTGGTGGCAGAGGTAATCGGAAGAAGACGATGAGGGATATAATGACCACGTGCAACAGGGCTTCCAACAACGGCCATACATGTGACAGTAAAAAAAAACTAGATGGTGTTCATAGAATGCTTACCCTGCGCAGTCTTGAGAAGGACTTGGTGCAAGCTAACTCTTGTTTTCTTAAGGTTTTTTTTTCTTAGATCCAATATGGTGCCACAGTAGTGACCGCTGATGTCACTTTTGTCAAACGATATTTCCCATGGGTAGTTGATCAATTAGTTAAAGTTTTGCATTGATCGGTTAGCGGTTTCAACAATTGCAGAGAAATTTTTTTTTTTCAGACTGACTGGATCAAGTATTGCACTTGTCGAATTATGACGTCACAATGAAGGCCCTGGTGGCATCATCGAACATATCTTATTCGCCATGGGGAGTACTTGACAATGAGCCATGTTTCAATTTTTTCCATGGAGTGGTTTCGGAGATATAGAGGGGCAAAGTTTTTCGGTTTTTCCAAGATGGCGCCTGTACCACGTCACCTATGACGTCATAATTAGGACTAAAAAATTATATTACCGCAGCTTGATCTCTCCGACATCCTCCCCAGAATACAGTCCATACAAGTGCTGAAAAGTGTGGGGGCCAGTACACACCCCTGACAAACTCCAGTAACAACTGGAAATAAGTCAGAGATCTCATCTCAGAGCACTCTCAGTACCAGAGTGGAATTCAGACATCAGATCGATCAGTTTTGGTGGCACCCCACGAAGGCCAAGAATCCTCCAGAGGACATCCCGATTCACTGAATCAAACGCTTTAAAGAGATCAACATCGGCTGCGAGCAGCCCCTGCCGAAACTCTCGTCCGCATTCGGTGAGGACCCGAAGGGCAAGGATACGGTCAATCGTTGACCTCTTTGGTGTAAAGTCTGACTGCTCTGGACGCTGGTGCTCAAGCAGATGGTGGCGAACCCTATCGAGAATTATCCGAGCAAAGACCTTGCCCGGCACTGAGAGCAGCGTCACCCCTCGGTAGTTGTTGCAGTCTTGGCGATCACCTTTCCCTTTCCAGAGAGGGACAACAAGGCCCCTCTTCCAATCAGTTGGGATGATACCTGTGTTCCAGGCAGAGCACAGAACGGCATGCAATGACACGAGTACAGCATTTTCACCAGCCTTGAGAAGTTCAGCCTGGATGCCACAGATCCCAGGAGCTTTACCCCCATTTCAACCCACTGCAGTCTGGGTTTACACAAACGAATGTGGACCGCAGTTGATTGGAGGGTCAGCAATAAGGATAGTAACACTCCTGACATCCAACTCGACAGCTGTGGGATCAGCCTGGTACAACCGCTCAAAGTAACCGGCCCAGCGGGCCTTCACTTCAGATTTCCGGTGTGAAGCCGTCCCTGAGGTGAAATTACATTTTAAATCCTAAAATATGAATTATAAATCATCCATGTACAATCCATACATCGTGTTTTCGCTACAAAAGTGAGGCAGTGGATGAATGCATCATCTGTTTGACAAAAAATAATTAGTTTGGACACTTTTATTAGTTAAAACCTATTGCGGCCTAGCTCTAGTCAAGGCCCTCCGTGTTCCAGGCCGCCTGAGAGTTCCAGGCAGCCTGAGAGTTCCAGGCAGAAGTCCGTGTTCCGTGCCTGCTTCATTGACATCTATCTATAATTCTAGCAATGTGTGTGTGTGTGTGTGTGTGTGTGTGTGTGTGTGTGTGTGTGTGTGTGTGTGTGTGTGTGTGTGTGTGTGTAACCGCTGTTTCTCAACAACCACTGGTCCGATCTAATTGAAACTTGCCAGATATATTGCTGGGGACCTGAGGATGTGCCTTTTCAAGGTTTGATATTAATCGGACAAGTGCTTCCCAAGTTATGGCCATTTATTTACCAAACCAATGAGAGGACACGGGTGCTATGACATCACGATTGACGTCACAATTCTTCTTTTTTTTTCTTTTTCTTTTTTGCATGTACGGCCACGCACGTACGGGCACGCACTAGTATAATCAATTTAAATAAAATAAAAGATTTTACAGGTTGCATGAAAATATTAATTCCGGAATTTTACCGCCATTGCCGCAGTAGCTGTTACACCGCCCCAACAAGTTACATTATTTGTTTGTGCTTGTTGTTTGTGTCCTTTGTGACGTCCTTAAAAACAGCAAGTTTCCCGTTTGGAATGATTTTAAATTTTGTTTGACTGCCAGACAGGCAGACAGAGAAATTAAGTTATCTCACCCCTCTCTGCACTTGTGTGATCGGGATGAATTCAGAGGCAAAGTACTGCTAAACGACGGGCTCGTTTTCAGATTCCTGTTCAAAATAGAACATTCAATCGAAATAAAGTTGTTCCTCAATAATCAACTGACGTTTGTGGATGGACAGACAGAAGTGAACCAATTCCTTAACCCCGCTTTTCCCTTCGAGTGTGCCGGATAACTTGGCGTGTGTGTGTGTGTGTGTGTGTGTGTGTGTGTGTGTGTGTGTGTGTGTGTGTGTGTGTGTGTGTGTGTGTGTGTGTGTGTGTGTGTTGCTCTCTTGTGTAGCATACATCACTCATAATCATTCATACCTTACTTGCACAACTAGAACATACTCATGCACCTCTCAAACCAACATCACTGCTCAAAACTCACGCACAACTTTTGTTGCGGAAAGGTTTTAAAATGTGGTTTGAAATTTTTCTCTTGTTTTTCATTCATACACATGTTCACCTGTTCGTTTTTTTTCTCCTTTTCTTATTTATCTCTCCCTGTTGCATTGCAGCTCACCCCTGCTAAAAAAAGGATTCATTGAGTGAAGTCTGAAGAGCTGGCGGAGCAAATATCACAGGAAAAGGCTCGAGTGGTCAACCGACTCCTCCATGCCATGATCTGTACTAACCCTGCTCTTTGAAGACACGTATCAGGAAGAGCGGGCACAATCCCCTCCTCACACAGGCAAACAAAGGTTCATCCCCCGCAGGTTAGAACCCTGTACAATAGTGAAAGCAAATGTGCATATTGAACGAGAGATTTGGCAAACAGGAACTATTGGCATTGATTTGGAAAAAAACATTTTTTTTTTTTTTTACCCAAAAGGCCACACACTCAATCATCTCAGGACATTTAATTTCAGAACCACTTTGAAGTTAATTAGGAAAATATTTCATGACCATGACATCAGATGATTTTCATATTTAATATAGTGGTCTGGAGTCTGACATTCCATATAGTCTGTACAGTCTCATTCTTTCGTCTGGGGCTTCAAGACAGCTGTTCACAACTACCTCGGGTCATCCTCCATCTATACTCATGATCTATTCTACCCCAAATGACCCCATTCCCAAACACTTCCTTTTTCCAGGTTATTATAATGTCCCCCCCCCCCCCCCCCCGAGCTGTCGGTTGGTTTGATCCCTTTATGTTTCATCTCCGTTTTCCCCTTTCTCTTCTTGCTCTGTTTCATTCAGCTCGTTCACCCCCATGTGTCCTTCTCCCCCTCCCCTTGATCTCATTCTCACCCTCACTTCTAATCTACTGAATTGTTTTTTTTCCCCCTTTCTATTTCGTAGCATTCCATTCTGCTCTAGCTCTTCCATGAGCCTCGACCATGTATACAAAAATAAATAAATAACTCATGGGTTTGAGTCAGTTGTCGCAGAGGCTTTAGCTGAGGCTAAAAGTTCATAGAAATCAACTTTATGTTTGACCCATCCAGAATAAAGGGCTGAATACCCGATTTATTCATGGAAAAGGATACGCACGGAATCTTTAACGCCCACATTGCAGACAAGACAGCTGGTGTAATGTCCTCTCTGAAGGATCAGTGTGTTCCATGATCCACTCCTCGAGATGGCACAGCTTCAGATGGATACAATTACATTGGTAATCGAACCCAAGAAGAGGCAGCTCAGATTCATGAATATGATTGCGGAGATAACCTGCTACATTGAATGTTTACGGATCATAGTCGACTAACTTAGTGATGAAATCTTTCACACTTATGTCCACTACCAAAGGTGGATGGTGGTAATGTTTTTTTTGTGTCTATAGTAGTTGAATAGTGCAATAGTAACTTTTTTTAAAAAATCACATTACCCAAAGCAATGTTGTGTATTGCTTATGCAAGCCGTGAGAGCTGTATGTGGGATATACCCAGTTTCAGTCAAAAAGCATGTAATGATAAGACTACTACGACTACTACTACTACTAGTACTACTGCTACTTCTTTAATGACCCCAATTATTCCCACCTTCCTGTGCAGTCACCTGATGAAAGTTTTTTTGTCCCAAATCTTTCACGAACCAGTTGGCCAGGCCTGACATTCGACTGAAGATGGCAGGAATTTGGACTTTGTTCGGGATAACAAGTTCGGGCCACACACCTAAACCTCAATGGGGAGGGGAGCAGGAGGTGGTATATATTATATGCAAACAAAATAATATTTAAACTAAAAGTATTTTTTTTATCGATGCTACCTTGCCTCTTCAAGAAAGACCTGATGGGATGTTTAACATCCATCAGGTAATGCTTGCGGACGGGACACTCAATTAACGCTCATCCAAGGGGACAGCACACTTTGTGATGGACGGCCCTGCCTGCGAAGCATCAATCCGACGATCGCACCTAAATTAGAATTGGCTCAAAGGCAAGTGCACCACCTCTGCACCATCCTGTCCAAGATAACTGTAGATGTACATCAGCACTGTTTGCAGATGCATTACAAAGCAACCAGAGATGATGGTATATCTAAAAAAGAAAAAGAAAACTTGAGCAAATCATTCTCTCTCCAGTGATCTAAAGCTCATGGAGGAGTTTCTCGATGAATTACATGCAGGACACAGACATTCGGAGGCATCAGTATACTTCAATATTTGAACCAGGGATCCCAGCATCATAATCCGTAGGGTTCAAATGGGAACACTAAACAGGCCAACCCAAGTTCTGATGTTCTGAGTTGGATGGTGGTAATGCAGCTTATCTTGGTGGAGGGTACAAGAATAGCCAAGAGATGTTGAGTAAAGATCCAAATTTGGGAAGGCAAGGTCAAGGGAGAGACGAGGAGGCAGGGTTCCATACAAAATAGGGAGGGAGCTGCTGTTTAGTAAACAGAGAAAAGAAACAATTACTCATCAATAACCTCAACAATTGTGTAACAATCACATAAACATTACTTCCCATGATTATTCGCTTACTTTTTGCAAGTCTCAAATGATTCTTCATCACACTGAATTATTATTCCCACGCTTTGAGAAAAACAATGGGGGGTGAGGGGGATATTATAATAGACTCCGTCTGTCTGTCTGTCCGTCCGTCAATCACGCAATCTCCTCCTAAACAGTTGGGCAGAGATTCACCAAACTTGGTCGTTCTGATCACCACATGGCAAGAATGTGCGAGAGCAGTATCATATCATTTCTTGGGGCGAGGACAAAAGGTCAAATGCAGTAAAACCTTAAATATCACAGGGGTTCGGTTCCTGGAAAATGCCGCGATAGTTAAAACCGCAATCGTGGAAACCAAGTGCCAATGGGAAAAGGGGGGTTGAGTTCCTGGCGTTCCAGAAAATATCGAGGAAGGTGGGCGGTAGCCAGAAGTAAATACATTACAATTGAAATAAACATTTAAAAATATATACATACATATATAAAATACATGTAAACATTGAAACAAACATGGAAATAAAATAAATAGTGTATATTAAACAAAAAACACAAAAAATTCTTTTAAATTTATTACAAAACAGCGAGGTGGACGAGGTTAAGAACATTACATAATCGTGCTGTACCCTGCCATAAATAGAAAACACAAGACTTAGCTCAGGGTGAGGATAATGATTCTATTAGAGTGGGGAGGGGGACGGGGGAGAGGGAAGAGCAGCGTCAGTTTTATTACGAAGTCGTCTGCTGCATTGCTACATAGGAGAAGGGTAAGATGATCCTTAACCACCTGACCTTGAACCCCGGAGCCGATCTTTCCTGTTTGGAGAGGAAGGTACGAGGTGGCATCTTCTTCCAGAATAATCCCGTCTCTTCGGTGTTAAAAACCTGCCCCGGAATAATCTCTTCGCCTGGATGAGTTCCATGAGCTGCGGTGGGTCGTTTATCACAGTATCATGATTGGCCGATGCTGCTCACCCGACAATTTGTGCATGATGGAGGTTGAATCCGCTTTTGAATTTCTCAAACCAGCTCTTGCTGGCATGGAACATGTGGGTAGCTGTGGTTGAACTGGAGTCTTCGGCTTGGTTACCGTGTTTCAGGATCCAATTTGACTGGGATGCCGGAATGGCGAAGAACCACGACCATTGCAACGCTAAGGTGGCGATTATTCGGTCAAAACTGGTGGAGGTGACGTAGTTTGGGAATGAGGTTTGTAGGATAATGAAGGTTTGGGAATGAGGTTTGAAAGACAATGAAGGTTCTGGAATGAAGAAGAGAGCAATGGGGAAGATTCTACCTGAAATCATTGACCCACAGATGCCGCATTTTCTCCTCGAGCCAACCAATCTAACAACTCCATCTTTTCGCCCAATGTCATTGCCTTTCTCTGCCTTTTGGCACAACGAAGTTTGCCCATCATTTTACGTTTGGGCTCATTAAAAGCGATTCACGAGAAACAAAACAAGGCTCATAATGGGAGATAATCTTCACGCACGGGATGCAAATGATGACTCATCTCAGCACAAAAACCGTGGTTGGTCGAAATGAAATCCTGCGATATCGAAATCGGAACACAAGGGGTTGCTCGAAACCTGCAATATTAGAACCCGCAATATTTGAGAGTTTACTGTACCATAAAACGCACTTACGGGAACATTTAAAAAAACATTTTTAAATGAGACTTTGTATGTGCGATCAACATTGGGGGCCGCTCGAAATACGTCACGATTTTTGGGGATTTGTCCCTCGGTCCATGCCCTCGGGGGTGGGGACTTAAGGTCACAGGGGTCAAAACGGGACAAAGTTTTACTCAAAATTTGATATTGGGTCATTCCTGGTGAAACTTCTTGCCATCTTGCAACTTTGCTTGAGGTGGGAATCGTGGGGATTTGCGATGAAGCGCCATTGACTTCACTCTTGTTGTTGTTGTTGTTGTTGTTGTTGTTGTTGTTGTTGTTGTTGTTGTTGTTATTGTTGTTGTTATTACTTGTACGTGGCCGTATGTGCAAAAAAACAACAACAACTTTCAAACAACCACACAGGCCGTTCCTTCGTTCTCGTAAACGGCGACTGGATTGGGCGTTGTGTTTATCTATAAACGCCCACAAGAAATCGAGAAATTATTAGAATACAGTGTCATCACTATCCGGAAGTCCGTACGTTGTAACCCGTAATGGGGAACGCGCTCTAACTTGGCCATAACTTGGGAACCACTTGTCCGATTTATATCAAACCTTGAAAAGGCACATACTCAGGTCCCCAGCAATATACCTGGCAGGTTTCAATTAGATCGGACCAGTGGTTGTCGAGAAACAGCGGTCACAGACACACGCACACACGCACACCGCACGCACGCACGCACGCACGCACACTGCTGGAATTATGGATAGATTATTATTTTGTATATGTGGTCAAGGCTCATATGAGAGCGAGAGCAGAATGGAATAAAATGGAAAGGGGGAAATATCAATGATAAAGTAGGAGTGGGAATGAGAGTGAGATCAAGAGGAGGGGGAGAAGGGACATGTGTGTGGGTGAACAAACAAGAGGAAGAGGGAAAGGTGGGAGGGGGACATCTCAATAACCTGGACAAGGGGAGTGCCTGGGATGGGGGACAGTTGGAAAAAACAAACAAACAGGTCGGCCCAAAACTATCAGAACCTGAGATGCAAGATTGAAATAAGTAGAGTGAACATGAAAAACAACACATGAGAGTGAGCACACACAATACGAAGAACAATTCACACAAACCAGGGAACATAAAATCAACCGCAGTACAGACGAATCCGGATCTTCACCAAAATCGAATCAATTAGTCCTCGTCGCACGCCCAACATGTCCACCAAGTTTTGTCCGAATCCGTACACAACTTTTTGGATCCTCGTGGAGGATCTCTAAGTGTTCCTCACGTTGTTGTTCTTCGTCTTCTCCTTGTGGACTTTTTTGTTTCACAGCCCACAGTTTTCATCGAAACTTCCTGAAACTTGACATATACATGTAAAAATACCCTGTACAGACGGTAACCATCTCCGATTTTGAAAATTCCTCCTAGAAAAAAAGTAATGACGTCAAAATATCTCCGCTAATGGAAATCACCTAAAAAATTATCTCTACAGCTAGGCAAGCTTTTTGAATTCTGTTTGCGGGAATCGAACAGGGCATTAGCAGAGATGAATTACCGCACATATGATACATCACTATGACGTCATATCAATTTTATGACGTCATTTCTATTTTTTGACATTTTTTGTTTCACAACCCAGAGTTTTCATCGGATCTTCGTGAAACTTGCCATGTATATGCAGAAAGCCCACGCGCAGGCAGTAACCATCTCCGATTTTGGAAATTCTTCCTAGAAAAAAAGTTGACGTCATAGTAATCACCGCTAATGGAAATCGCCTATACCATTATCTCCGAAACTAGGCAAACTGTTTGAATTTTGTTTGCGGGAATCAAGCCGGGCATTCGCACAGATAATTTATCGCAAACCTAATACATCATAATGACGTCATATTCGTTTTTATGACGTCATCATTAAGAGGACGAGGATCTTAGCTCATTTGAGCTTGTTCATCAAATAATCACAGTCCAGACCAACCAATCTACATCCTTGCGAACCTTCCATTTCCCAAGTAACAACTGTATTATGCTACATTATAAATGATTACATCGAAACTCACCGTCGCTCTGCTGCTTGTCACTGTCTATCTAAAATAGGCTTTGTCTCTGTGCCGAGAGTCAGGACCACCTGTCAATTTGGTGCAGCACGGGCATGATGGGCCGAATGGCCTCCTCCTGCGCCAAAGTTCCTGATGTATCCATACGTCGTGGTGGTGCAACTCGGCTGCACCTCGTGTTCAAGTGCAGCACACGTACGACGTCATCTCGACGAGTTTTAATTCGGCTCGATAGCCGCAGAGTGATGACGTCACGTGCCATGTACATGACGCAATGAATCACCTGCGTCCAACCGAAAAGCAAATTTGAATGAAATCTTTTACGATGATGAGTTGGACACGTTCGGGTGTGACACCGAAACGATCTCCACACGGGCATTCTCAGGTGCAGGCAATGACGTATACATGTACAAATGACGTCAAACGTCTTCAGGTGCAAATGAGTGAATTTAAAAAAGCACTTGAAAGACAAAGTTGGGGGAAAGTTGGTAAAAAGGAAGGAATCGGAGAGAACGACCAATGACCTCCAGGTAGGTAAACGTGCGTGAGCGCCGGATCACGTGATGACCTCCAGGTAGGTCAACGTGCGTGAGCGCCCGATCATGTGATGACCTACAGGTAGGTCAAGGTGCGTGAGCGCCCGATCACGTGATGACCTACAGGTAGGTCAACGTGCGTGAGCGCCCGATCACGTGATGACCTACAGGTAGATCAACGTGCGTGAGCGCCCGATCACGTGATGACCTACAGGTAGGTCAACGTGCGTGAGCGCCGGATCACGTGATGACCTCCAGGTAGGTCAACGTGCGTGAGCGCCCGATCACGTGATGACCTCCAGGTAGGTCAACGTGCGTGAGTGTCTGATCACGTGATGACCTACAGGTAGGTCAACGTGCGTGAGCGCCCGATCACGTGATGACCTCTAGATAGGTCAACGTGCGTGAGCGCCCGATCACGTGATGACCTCCAGGTAGGTCAACGTGCGTGAGCGCCCGATCACGTGATGACCTACAGGTAGGTCAACGTGCGTGAGCGCCGGATCACGTGATGACCTACAGGTAGGTCAACGTGCGTGAGCGCCCGATCACGTGATGACCTACAGGTAGGTCAACGTGCGTGAGCGCCCGATCACGTGATGACCTACAGGTAGGTCAACGTGCGTGAGCGCCGGATCACATGCCGTTGTGGATGTCATCGGATAAACAGGAGGCTGTCGCAAAATGGATACCCACGCGTGTAATGTAAGAAGACCATGTTTTCGCTGTATCAATGTCAATGGCCGTCCTCCGGGAAGCAGGTCTATATTAAGGTGTTGCGCCGCACGAACACGAACACGCACAGCACGAACGTTTGAGAGAAGGACGTGAAAAGACTGCACTCGTCGACGCAGTAATTAGTGAGATGGCGACATCTATCGCTATGACGTCATACATGTTGTCGGAAAGTGATCAGCTTTCAAGAGAGAGAGAGAGAGAGAGAGAGAGAGAGAGAGAGAGAGAGAGAGAGAGAGAGAGAGAGAGAGAGAGAGAGAGAGAGAGAGAGAGAGAGAGAGAGAGAGAGAGAGAGAGAGAGAGAGAGAGAGAGAGAGAGAGAGAGAGAGAGAGAGAGAGAGAGAGAGAGAGAGAGAGAGAGAGAGAGAGAGAGAGAGAGAGAGAGAGAGAGAGAGAGAGAGAGAGAGAGAGAGAGAGAGAGAGAGAGAGAGAGAGAGAGAGAGAGAGAGAGAGAGAGAGAGAGAGAGAGAGAGAGAGAGAGAGATGAGTGCTGCCGACTGACTCGGATTTAATTAATTATTTTATTTATTTAATTATTTTTTGGCTTTCCCGCGTAAACCGAGCGCTCCTCGATTGCTGTTCTTTCCGAAGCGGTGACACGTCCGCGGCTTTCCCGTTAACCTGGATACGTCACGAGGCTCCTGATAGGTCGAGCCGTCGTCACGTCGTAAGCTCCGCCCCCTCCTCCCTCCTCGCACAGCGCGTGCACCGCGTGGGTCGTGGGTCGTCGACCTCCATCGGCCGTCTCCGCGCACGGAGTCCTCGCCGTCCTCGCTGGACTCCCAAGGACGAGCAAGGTGGGATCCTTTTTTATAGACTCGTCTTTCTATTCTCTACCTGTCGGACATTTACATGGATTTGCTCGAGGTGTGTTGGGATGGTTACCTGGTCACATCACCTGGTCGGGTGGAATTCACTGATTTTTGTTTTTTGAATTTTTAACCTCCGCCATCGAAGATCGGAGGTTACTGTTTTCACCCCTTTCTGTTTGTCTGTTTGTTTGTTTGTTTGTTTGTGAACAGTATTACGGAAAAACTCCTCGACGGATTTCGACGAAACTTGGGGGGGGGGCGGTTAGGTATGGTCCCAAGGATCATGCCATTAAATTTTGGACTTAGTCCCCCCCCAAAAAGAAATTGAGAAAAAAAATTTTTTTTTGAATTTCTACGTTTTAAGTGATTTCCAACCCCCCCCAAAAAAATTGTTAGAGAAATTTTTTTTTTTTGCATTTCTACATATTTTAAGTGATTTCCAACCTCCCCCCCCCAAAAAAAAATTGTTTGAGAAAAAAATTTTTTTTGCAACTTTCTTTTGCATTTCTACATGTTTTAAGTGATTTCCAACCCCCCCCACCCCCCAAAAAAAACGTTGGAGAAAAGAACTATAACTGTCAGCACTGTTGACGTCATATTTAATGAATAAGATATAAGGTTCACTTGAGTGACCCAGCAGTATTGGTGGTGGAGGTTTTGCACTCCCCCTCGAGTTTTTGATGTTTAAAAAAAAAAAAAAAAGTTTGAAACACTTGGATGAACTTCATGACGAAATGAAGATTAACTTTTCACACTTTGTCGTTCAGCTCTTAGACTCAGAAATGACATTGAAAAGGTGTTCGGAGTCTTGAAGAGGAATACGTGTCGTCATCGATGTCTGGGTCAATTACCAGCATTAAAAGGATCATCCCAATCATTGCCTGGACGTAAGCATCCGACAACCTGAAGTTGTTTTTTTTCTCAACACATTCAGATTTTTCAACAGTAACCACCACCAGCAGCAGCAGTGCAATAACCACGGTGGTATTATGGAGTATTTATTTATTTATTTATTTATTTATTTATATTTATGGAGTATCCAGAGAAATGTCAGTATCGTATCGTATAACAACTGGTGGAAAAAAAAGTCTCCTTTTAATTAAACTATCAGGTGATGATGATAATGTATCTTGCACGACACGGCAATGCGGCACTATCAAATAACCCATGACATCTTGTTATTATTTGGAGCCCACGTTATGGGGCCGATGAAACCCATACCGGTGAGCGGAGAAACAGGCAGCCAGTGGGCACGGGCAAAAAAATGCTCTCAAGATTACACAGTCGGATGGAGATGACAACGAGTCCAACAATGCACACGGCAATCCCACCTTTGTTTGACCTGTTTGGCATTCCCATCTGAAATGATAGGTAGGCAGGATGGCCGAAAGGTCAGCGTGACCACTCCTTGGCTTTTTTCACAAGATCTTGGCTCTTCGTTGTTCACCTTGGCATCTTGGTTTTGTATGTTTTCTATTATCATCGCTTTTCCGAAACCTTGTGAATTCTTGGCTTTTTTCATTGGCTCACCTTGGCATTTATGAAAATGAGGAGTGGTCACACTGCTAAAGGTACGCACGCTCGCCTCGAAGCTGTCTAGCCTGGGTTTGAATCTCGGCCCAGCAATAAACTGTTGTGTCCCGGTGTTTCACAGGCAGGGTGATTGATTCATCAATGTGTGTGTGTGCCGTCCCTCGGATGGACGTTCAAATGGACCTTGATTAAAGACCCCGCGGTGTACTTTGTGAAGAGGAGGCGAGCTATCGCCGATGCCCTGAACAAATTCCAAATTCCTGCCCAAACTACTGCTGGGAAGGCATGGCAAACCACCCGGTGTAACCCTTGCTCATGAAGCTGCTTCGGCAGCACCGACGCTCTGCGGAGAGTATGACGAGAATGATAGAGAGAGAGGTATCACTGGGAAGGAAAAATATACCGGTGAAGACGCAGCAAAGCATCAGAAAGCTAATGTGTAGCCTACTATACATGTACACTCCTACTCACCCCCCCCCCCAACATGTCCCATAGTGATGCGTGTAACCTAAATAACATATGATGTACAGTCATGACGTGGCATAAGTACCATCGGTATTATTCTATCTTGGACTTGATAAAGTCCTATAGAGAACCCAGCTACCTTACACTCAAAAATTCCACCATTACGGCATCGACGGTCATTTGTATCGGCCCTGGAGGATAACAGGATTTGTCAGCGGATCATTTTGATGACTTCCTCAAAGGTGGGATCGACCACATGTCACTGTACGGTTCTAACGCGAATTGGCAACAGGAAGGAGAACGTGAAAAAATTTAATTCAAGAGATTGCTCCGAACCATTCGAAACGCCTCCCAGAATTGCGGCTTATTCTCCCTTTCTAGCTTCCTGATGCCTTTGTGGTCCATCCTGCAAGCCCCGAGTCCGTCTCGTTGCATTCATCCAGTGCTACTTGGATTCATGTCTTCAATCAATTTTCCCTCCATCCGATTCATGATGTCTGTCTTAATTTGGAAAAAAAACTTGAGATCCATAAAAGAAACCTGGTGTTTATCGAGTGTGACCTCATCATTATCCCCTTCATCCCTCCATCCTCGTAATCTTTCCCCAATAAGCCACTTCCCTCCACCGTAACCCGCCCCGGTTTGATTGCCAAGAGGTCAAATGTGATGCCAGTGTACTACCTCGACCATAAGCCAACTTTATCTTCACCCAGTGGAATGCATAACATGATAATACCCATGTCTGACATGTTGTTGACCTCAACCTATTTGAATCTTGTTGTCACAAGCAGTTCCAATCCTGTACATTTGCCGCACTCTTTTATAATATCGAATGAATTCAAATGTTGTTCAGAATTCAATACTTAACATGTCCTTCTGTATTTTGACTTGTTTGCTCATATTTTCTTGAATTTTTCTGACGACCGAAGACGCATTTTCACTGAACGATCTCGGTCTCCTTTGGCACTCGTCTCGGTTTTATTTACTTGGAATCGGTTTTGTTCGACTCGGGAATGTTGTACGTCCTTGGAATGAGTGGAAACTCGCTCTGGGCGAAGTTCTTTTATTTTTTTGGATTTTTTTTTTTTTTTTTTTTGAAATAGTTTATTAGCAAAACCATTTTGAAGATTGGATTTTTGAGCCTCCCAACCCGTTAAGGCAACAGAATGTCCTTACGGAATGGGGAAACCTCTCGGTGTCTGTGTTCTCTTCCGAAATGCAAACCCTAAAAGCTTGGGGGAAACTTAGGCATTTATTCATCATCTCTTTTAGGATTAGGATTCCTTGTCCAAAGGATAATGAAATCTCATGCAATGTGTTTTATTTTATGGTGCTCCGATGTGGTTGAGATAGCTGGATTCATGGCTTCAGCTCGGCAGGAAGTTAATCCACCGGAGACGTTGTCTGAGAATGACCGAGCCGAACGATCTAACTCATAAATATTCATTGTTTCTCACTTGTCTGTCCACAAGTGGACGGAGGTTGTTTTCGCTCCGGTCTGTGAGCAGGATTTCTCAAAAGGTAAACGGACGGATTGGGACGAAACTTGGTGGATAGGTTGTACATGTGTGACGAGGACAAATTTATTCAATTTTGACGACAATCTGGATCTGGATATGAGGATTTAAAACATTTTTTAAAAGTGATTTTTCACCATTAAGAGATTGAGCCAAAATGATATAATAGTACGACATCTCCAAACGTTGTGGACAGGTTATGACAAAACTTGGTGGATTGGTTGGGTAGGTGATAAGAACAAGGCAATTCGATTTTGCTTCATGTCCACATTCAGATCCAGCCTATCTCATTGTTTTGTACCTAAGGGAAGCTGGCTGTCTTCATGCGATGTCTTTCACCACCCATTCCTCCTCTGTCTGGGCTATACCTTTTGATGCATAAAAGTCCTACGTACTCACTTTGTCCCTCCGCATGAACATGTTGGTAAGTATCCCAATTAACTTATTCGGCAACTTCTCGTAGAAATACAGTATCTGGAGCTCCGGAGGCTCTCACCATCCGTGAAAACTTCTCTTGGAGAGATCATTTCTCCAAATTGTTCTCCAAAGTCGACTGCAGTCTCAAAGTTCTCCATGGGGCCAAGTACTTTCTTGGCCATCCTCAGCTTGTAACAATGTACATGGCCTTCAACCTTGTGCTGATGTTTCCCATATTATCCACCTCTGCTCTATAAGGCCATGTCGTCTCAGGCTCTCCACGTCATTGGCATCTCACAACAGAAAGGCTGTCTCCGGGTCTGCTTCTTGCTGAACGCAAGGAAAGTAGGTGGCCCTTTCAGTGCACTGCCACTCTGAAATGCTTACCTTGTTACCTTCTGGGCTCCATGAAGTTATTTTCATATTCACATCCATATGGAACTATCTTCCTGAGATTGTTGTTTCTTGCTCTCATCGTTCGGCTTTTAGTTTGCTACTCAAAACCACCTCGGTCTCTCTTATTTACACCTGTGAGATTTTTCTACCCCCTGATGAGACCAGATCTTCCTTCCCCATGTTGTGATGCTTCTTTTTGGCCAGCTTTTTCCCTGACCTAACCTCATTTTGTCTGACCTTTTGTCCTCTGATGTTTTACTCTTGCATGAGCCTCGTCACTTGTCCACAAAAAGACGTGCACTTCACATGCAACGTCCACCATGATGAAGCACGACAACCCCAACCATTCGCTCTTCTTTCTCACCGGGCCCTTGTGCGTTCAACATTTTGGTTTTGATCAACCGTGATCGATTTCCATTGCAATGTTAATCTATTAAAGGAATCGATGGCCGAAATGTCGAGAATTTAATCTGTTCCCTTCAAGTGAATAGAAATAAATGACATCTTGTAAGCAAGAAATAAATGTTCATTGCGATTATTATTATTATTATTATTATTATTATTATTATTAGTAGTGATTTTGAGTGTAAGGTTTATAGGTGACGAGCGAAGTACCTGACCGTGATATGCACAGGAGGGGCAGGAAAACCGCTGGACAACCGGTTCGTGAAGGACTTGGGCAAAAAATGGTGAAATTACAAACGTCAAATCCACGAATGTCATGGGTGGAACCCCTCACATGATTTCCTCATTCTACTTTAAGCTCAATCTCTCCACATTCTCATTCCAACCACAAATTAATACTATACCATTAAATTAACAAAATACAAGTACATTTGTGAGGTCAACGAAGAGAAATGCCATTCTTGCTTTCCATCTGGGTCGGGATCAGCTTCGAACGGATCAAAACTCAAAATCATAATTGTGTTGAGGTATTTATGAAACCTCCCACCCACCTTCGGACATCCGCTGGGACCCAAAAACATTCTACAGAAGGTTAGGTGGGGCTAGCCCAAAATCTGAGGGAGTAGTTCAGGGATGGACGGACGGATGCACAGACAGACAGACAATCTTATTTATAATACTAGTGCGTGCCCGTAGGTGCGTGCCAGAATGTGCAGCTTCGTTCTTTCGCTCTCGTAAACAACAACTGGATTGGGGCATTGTTTCAATTAGATCGGACCAACCGTATCATAAATGGCCATAACTTGGGAAACACCTGGGAAACATACTCAGGTCCCCAGCATCAATTGTGACGTCATATCAAACGAAGAAGAAGAATTGTGACGCCCCCTCTCTCTCGCCCCTCTCTCTCGCCCCCCTCTCTCTCCCCCCTCTCTCCCCCTCTCTCTCCCCCTCTCCCCCCTAGTCTCGCCCCTCCTCTCTCCCCCCTCCTCTCTCCCCCTCTCTCACCCCCACTCTCACCCCCTCTCCTGTCCCCCTCTCCTGTCCCCCTCTCTCGCCCCCTCTCTCGCCCCTCTCTCGCCCCCTCTCTCGCCCCTCTCTCGCCCCCTCTCTCGCCCCCTCTCTCGCCCCCTCTCTCGCCCCCCTCTCTCGCCCCCTCTCTCGCCCCCTCTCTCGCCCCCCTCTCTCGCCCCCTCTCTCGCCCCCTCTATCGTCCCCCCTCTATCGCCCCCTCTCTTCCCCCTCTCTTCCCCCTCTCTTCCCCCCTCTCTTCCCCCCTCTCTTCCCCCCTCTCTTCGCCCCTCTCTTTGCCCCTCTCTCTGTAAATGTATTCACAAATGTCGACCAAGCACAACAATGAATTCAAACCTTGGGAAAAAAACAGCTTTCAAACCCCTTGGGAAACAGCTGTTTCCCTCGGGAAAATTAAAACCTTGGGATTAATTAATAATTTGAACAATTATTTCAAACCTTGGGAAAAAAAACAGCTTTCAAACCTTGGGAAACAGCTGAAACGGATGAAGACGATATCAAACCTTGAAAAGGCACATACTCAGGTCCCCAGCGTCGATTGTGACGTCATACCAAACGAAGAAGAAGAAGAATTGTGACGTCAATCGTGCAAAAAAAAAACATTAATTGTGACGTCATAGCACTGTGTCTTGTCATTGGTCGACAAATAAATGGCCGTAACTTGGGAACCGCTTGTCCGATTAATATCAAACCTTGAAAAGGCACATCCGCGGGTCCCCAGCAATATTCCTGGCAAGTTTCAATCAGATCGGACCGGTGGTTGTCGAGAAATGGCGGTCGCAGACAGACACACACACACACACACACACGGACACACACGGACACACACGGACACACACGGACACACACGGACACACACACACACACACACACACAGATTGTTGGAATTATAGATAGATATTTTATGTCATCATCGTTAATACTGATAGACACCTGAACATGACGCGCTTGGCATTCTTCTTGTTTCATCAAAATTTTAAACAGTTTCCTGAAATATTATATAGTACAATCGTTGTATTTACTCTATTTTGACTAATTGCAGCTGATTGACGTGAAATAATTAATGCTCATAACTTCACATTTAAGTTCTAAATTTATCTGGAGTATGCATTTATTATTTATTTAATTTACACTTTATTTAATTTAGCTCTCTCTATTTTGAGTGCAGTCTTATGGCTGCTGGTTGCATCATTGGTTAGGGACGCGGCAATGCCGCTGATGCAGTGTCCCTATTACCAGTACACTGGTACTCATTTTGCCGACCTCGGAAGGATGACAGTCTGAGTCAACCCCACCTGGTATTAATTCAGCAGCCAATGGGGCTCAAACTCAGGACCCTAGGATCCCAAGTCAGCCACCCTAACCTCTCGGCCAACACCAGACTTATTTAATTTACCTGAATAGTTTTGAGAATATGCTAATTTTCAATTGAACGAAGCACCAAATACTGTATTGGAGTCATCAGAAGGAACCTGAACAATGAGGAACCCAAATTTAAATGAGGGTGAATCAGGCCATTCATTCATTCCTCGGTGTGTAGCACGTACGTGGCTGCTGCTTTGCATCATTTCTGGGAGTGTGGCTCATCAGCTGATGATGCAGCAATCACAAACCTGAAGGTTAGAGTAGGAAGTTATAATTTGTCCAGGGTGCCGTCGATAACTTACCGAGTCTTTGTGAATGACAGTGTGATCTCCTTTTTTGTATACAAAGTCTATAGGCCATCAGCCATGGCTCAGGAAGTGCCTGAAAATCAAGTTTCGTTCCACTCATCAGGGGGGGGGAGGGGGGGAAGGGGTAGAGAGAGGTGATCAGTATGTCTAACCAGTCAAAGTAGACACACAATATAAAAATAACCAAACAGACATGGAAAAGACAGCATTGAGCACCTGTATGGTGTATGATATGGACATCAATCGACACAACCAAAAGTGTACAATGGCCTCTGAGCTATCTAGCCTCGGTAGAGACTATCTAGGCCATGGAGACCACTCTGAAATGGTTTACTTAACTTGGGAAGCAGGTTACTCAGAGAAGAGAATAAAAGCTGCCATTGCAAACCGGAACCCACAAGTTTATAAACAATTTTAATATCCACCAGCTATTGCTCGCAGATGGGTTACTCGGTTCAGTGTTCATCAGAAGAATGGTGTACACAGTGATGTATAATTGCCCTGAATTAAAACACGCAGGGTGACAGTTTATAGCTGGGTTGAGATTCTAACTTTGGCTAGATAGCTCACAGGCAAGTGCGTATACCTCTAGACTATCCTACCATCCCATCGGGCAACTTATTTGAGGTGACTTTACGGTTCAAGACCAACATCCTTTGAGGGTCTTGCACTTCCAAAACATTGCATCTTCACCATTGACAAAAACCTCAAACTTAGTCACCCGGTTTTGTTATAAGAATATGCTGTGTATTCGGTGTTTGTTTGGGGCCATGATGTTTAGTGGTGCTCAAATTGTTTAGATACATTAGTGAAGTTGGTGCCAAGGTACTTCAGCATAGTTTGTTTGCCTCGGCTGTCTAGTTTTGTGTTTGATTCCTGGAAGTAATGAACCAAACTGAACCGCCACATTTGGTGCAGTGCCTGCAGAGGATTCCTCAAAGGGAATGTTCATCCAGCTGTGCCGTGTGCAGTCTGGATTTTAAAGATTCCTACGCTATATTTCAAAAACAAACAAACAATTATTAACCTCCGCCATCTTCGAAGATGGATGGAGGTTACTGTTTTCACCCCTTTCTGTTTGTTTGTTTGTTTGTTTGTGAACAGTATTACGGAAAAACTCCTCGACGGATTTCGACGAAACTTGGGGGGGGGGCGGTTAGGTATGGTCCAAGGATCATGCCATTAAATTTTGGACTTGGTCCCCCACCCCCCCCCCCAAAAAAAAAATTGTAAGAGAAATTTTTTGTTTTTGCATTTCTACATGTTTTAAGTGATTTCCAACCCCCCCCAAAAGAATATTTTTTTTTGCATTTCTACATGTTTTAAGTGATTTCCACCCCCCAAAAAAATTGTTACCCCCCCAAAAAAAGATTTTTTTTTTTGCATTTGTACATGTTTTAAGAGATTTCCAACCCCCCAAAAAAAATTAGAGAAAAAAAACATTTTTTTTTGCATTTCTACATATTTTGAGTGATTTCCAACCTCTCCCCCCCAAAAAAATTGAGAAAACTTTTTTTTGCACTTTTACATGTTTTAAGTTATTTCCAACCCCCCCAAAAAATTGTTGGAGAAAAAAATATTTCAATTTCTTTTTTATTTATTTATTTTTTTTTGCATTTTTACATGTTTTAAGTGATTTCCAACCCCCCCCCCCCCAAAAAAAAAATGGAGAAAAGAACTATAACTCTGTCAGCACTGTTGACATCATATTTAATGAATAAGATATAAGGTTCACTTGAGTGACCCAGCAGTATTGGTGGCGGAGGTTTTGCACTCTCCCGAGTGCTCCCCCTCTAGTTTGAGCTGATATCAATTCTGTACGAGTCCAGAGTAACGGTGACCACCTTCCTGAAGACCCCTCCGTTGGTGGGAAATGGCAGATGTCACAATGTGGTCGGAAGTGCCGTGAGTGCGAATGTCAAATCGTGAGCTTGGAAAAAGTAGTGTGAGCTGATTTTGTTGAGCTCACTGCCTAATCAATAATACAGATATTAACTTCAACATGTTCATAATATTTATCCTTTTTTTTGTCTCTTTCCCTTTCTCTCTCTTTCTCTCTCCCTCTTTCTCTCTCTCTTTTTCGTTGACGTGAGGTTGCACCAACAAAACGGGAGTGATGACTCAAACTCAAGGGCTTAAAATCCTGAAACTGCACAACTTCCGCTCTTGACTTTGAATTAATGAATCTGTTCAATCAAATATTTTTGGTTAGTACTGTCTAAAATTCCCAGTGTGCTAAAATTGTGTATTAGAGAGAGAGAGAGAGAGTTGGTGCTGCCGAAGCAGTTTCTTGGCAAGGGTTATACTGGGTGGTTTGATATTGCCTTAACAGCAGTAGTTGGGGCCGAAAATTTATAATTTGTTCGTGGTGTCATCGATAGCTCGCCTACTCTTCGCGAAGGATACTTTGGGGTCTTTAACATCCACCAACTAATGCCGGGAGACGGGACGCCCAGTTTAACGTCCATCCAAGGGACGGCACACACATTGAATCACCCTGCCTTTGATATACCGGGATGACAGTTTATCGTAGCTGGGTAGAGATTCAAACCCAGGCTAGACAGCTTCGAGACATGTGTGCATACCTCTAGGTCAAGGCCATATTGCTAGCCCTTCGAGATCATAACATAACTTTTTGTGAGTTTCTTGAATTTTTGTCCTTTTATGTGATTAGGAACAGACCCTGTTACTGCTGCCACTGATACTTAAGTCAAGAGGTAAAGCATTGTCCCGCTGAAATGAACACCCCACACAATGGCCCCTCTGTATTGAGTACACACACTCTGTGAGTGCTCCTGTCTTGTGGAGCCTTCACTGTAATGTCGATGCTGAAGCAAAAAGAAAGATTGAATTTGATTTTTTTTTTTTTTTAATGCTATTTAACTACGATTACACAATTACAATCCGGTCACCACGATCTCTGTATCTTTCAAATATATGGGGGATTTGATGAATGTCACGTTTGTCCTAATAACACCTTCTGACTGATGAATTTGTTATCCACTTCCAAGATGTTTAATGTAAATGTTTATGTCGGGAATCCATCGTAGTCGATTTGAGCCTAAAGGGTTACACTTTGTTGATTTCATCTTTGTATAACATTCTTCTTGAAGTTAAAACTCCTTCAACCACACTCAACGTCTTCAGATAAACATTGTTTGGGGCTTTCCAGATCAAAGGATAGCGAACGAACAAAACAAATCCAATCTGTATGCTGCATCAACCTTCACAGCACTTCAGTGGTGTTTTACGATTGACTTGTCTGACATGTCTCCGCCGTACACTCTTCTCCATAAATACACTCTCTGCCATCAAAAGAACCAAACGTGTCAAATCGATCATGTAATTGTTGAAGGACCGTTCCAACGTTTATTCCGAGTGCCTTTTTTTGGCACGAGGGATGTGCAGAACACTTGATAGCAACTTTCCACGTCACGTAATTGCCTCGTACATTAAACATTCGGCGTGTGGAACTTGCGTACCCTTAGGTTTTTGGAGGTGACACGAGGCATTCTGAGCGAATGTTAAACGGTCTTTCTGAGACAGCAGCGTGTGGATCATGCAAAAAACACACACTGATTACATTCTTGAACAATCCATTGCAATGCCATGTCTGTCAGAAAATTAGAGGAATTAAATCATTGGACACCTTCAAGCAGGGTCTTCCATTAGCCTCGCTGCAAGGCTCTTTAATGTGAGGAGAGGAACTGTTAATGACCTCGGAAGACGTTATCAAGCCACTTGATCAACAAGATATATGCTAAGAAGTGGATGTCCCAGGATAAAACTCCTGCTCAGGACCAATAGAGGCATTCTCCTTTCACACGTCTCAACTTTATATATTATTCCCCACTCTTCTTTTCAAAAAAATACTCTTCCTCTTCTCCTTTTCTCCCCTTTATATGTGGTGAGGTCCACTGGTACCAAGCTTCTGCCTTGTCTTGACCACAAGACTCCTCCACTTCCCCCTGTCCTCAGCCATCTCTCTCCACTCTCCAACAACCCCTACCTTTATTGATATGCCTCCTCACACAATCTTCCCATCTCAACCATGGTCTACCTCTTTTCCTCCTTCAACTTATTTGCTCTCTTTGCTATTCTCTCTTTCTCCATCCGCACCGAGTGTCCAGCCCACTTCACCCGGCTTTTTATCAACTTCCCCATCAAGCTCATCGACACACCAATCTCCTCCCTCGGTTCATTCACCCTCTTCACTCCTGCAACCCTCCTGACCCAGTTGTTCTCACAGACCTGCAACCTCTGCAACCTCAACCAAAACCCTTCCCTTCATTCCCTCATAATACCTTCTACCAACTTAACTTCTGTTTCTGGTACTCCCACCCATCTCAGTGATGCCATCACCATCTCTCTTGGGACAGTGTCGTGGGCCACAAATCCCAATTCCATTTTACCTTGCACCTTCAACCTCTTCTCCACCAGCTGTCTCAGCATGAACATCCCATCCGTCGTCCCCGACCCTATCTAATTGGCTTGTTCTTGTCACCTCCCCAACTCATCCACAACTTTTTTTTTTTTAAATATCATGCTATATATTGTTTTTGGCCCCATCTTTCAATGGTGCAGTGGTGAAGAATCACTTAGAATTTTTTTTTTTTTTAACTCTCCAATCGGGATTTGGATCTTCACCAACATCTAATCCATTCGTCCTTGTCACACACCCAACCCGTCTCCCAAGTTTTGTCCGAATCCATCCATAACCTTTTTGAGATATTGTGCCACATATAATTTTTGGCCCAATCAACTCGATAGTGAAAAATTCTCAGATCCGGATTCGGATTTTCACCAAAATTAAGCGTTCCTGTCCTTGCTTGGTCACCTACGCACGCAAAAAAATTTCAGAACGATTGCTTGAAAACTGTGGCCAAAACTCGTGTGACAAACAGACAGACAGGGGTGAAAACACAACCTTTGTCCACTTTTGGTGGCAGAGGTAATAAACTCGCTCGACAACCTTTTACGAGTCATCTTTTTTTCTCAACCCACTGTATCCCCTTTTATATCCACCCATTTTCTTATTTTAATATGTACCTTCACTCGTGATTCATCCGGGTTTCTTCGTGAACAGTCCTCCATGCAGTATTTTGGAGTACTTCTCCACTGCTCCTCTTGCTTTATACAAGTCAAGTTAACCAAAATGATCATGAGTGTACATTACACCCTGGTAATGTCAGGACCAGGGCAGGACAGTGCCTTCAAGGGTTTTATTGAGTAATCACACAAATTTTGGATGAATTGGTAGGGGAGGGTTGGGGGAGAGGGGGGAATTGGACAAAAAAAATGAAAGAGTCATCTGTGTTTGCACTCCAATGTTGACACAGAGATTGATGGGGCCAATGTGGGCCCACAGCTTTGCCTTGAGATGCCTCGCGCTCGAAACCCATAATCCACACCCGGCAAACTGTGTTCCAGACTTCGCTGGCTTTTAAGCACCTTGTAACTCCCTTGTATCAGTTTAGGCTCCCCTGTGTATGCCTGGTGTTGGCTTAATGGTTAGGGTGGTGGGCTTTGGATCCTAGGGTCCTGAGTTCGAATCCTGCTCAGCTGTTGAATTAATACCAGGTGAGGTTGACTCTGCCTGTCATCCTTCCGAGGTCGGCAAAATGAATGCCAGCTTGCTGGTACACTGTGTCGGAGTGGCGACCCGTCCAGGATTGTGCCCAATAGCCAAGGAGACTGCTTAAGCAGCACCAACGCTCTGCACAGAGTATGGTCCCAATCTCCTCCTCCCCTCCTGTGTTGGTTCAAGTTAAATTGTACCAGCCTCTGCACACTCCCACCCCCCCATGCTCACTTACACCACCATGCACTCCTTTTTGCTGGCTCGCATCTATTTATCGTGGCCCATGCCCACTTGCATCATCTTTTGGTCACTCGTGCAGGCTTGGATCCATTTGATCTGGTGTGCACCCACTTGCACTGGCTCCCATCTGTTTGTGCCGCTCCTGTCTATTCATGCTAGTCTGTGCCCAATACCCATCTGTACTTGTTCTGATCCACCCACACCGGCCGAAACTCACTTATGTTGCTTCATGTCAACTCGAGCCATGTTGTGCTTATTTTTATTTGCAGGTGTCATTTCCC
>NC_140972.1:15594383-15629383 GCF_056783735.1 Eptatretus burgeri
ATTGTGACCAAATCCAAATCGACAATGGCCGAGCACAGGAGAACACTTGAATTGCATTTGTTTTCTCGATTTATTTCCACCTTTTTGTATGAAGACGTGCTTGTCACCGTAAAATGTGCTCGGGAAGCGCATTATGTTGTTCGTGCGAGAATGGCAAACACGTTGCAGTAATCCCACAAAATGGCATCCTTGCACCTCATCACGTTGTTTGCCAGCCGGGCAGACAAATGGTGAATATCTTCCGGTCTGCGAGCAAAAAAATACCTGCTGTGGGTGTTTTGACTACTGGACGATGACATCATGGAATGCCAAGGGTTATGAGGATGAAATGGTGTCTGGGGTCCTCTTTTGAAATTAAAAAAAGTAAAATTTTGGGTGCTGGGGGTACATAAAGGTAAAGTGTGAAGACAACTCATCCCCGCAGGTTTTGCTGTTGCTCTTTGCCACGCTGTGATGAATATACACATCAAATAGAATGAATCGCCACATGGGAGGCCCAGGCGTTTGATCATCTGACTGATGTCGAGGTTCATCCTGTCTGTTTTCGTCAGATGATGAGATGGCTGTAAGGTTGAAAAACAAAAAAAAATCCCACGTGTAGGGTTTCTCATTGTGTGGACGCAAAGATGGCTGCATTTTTGTGGATGTTATTAAGGTGTTGTTTGTCTGAGTGCTGAAGGATGAGTAATTCGATCTGAGTATGCAGTCCTGCTTGTGCTGGCAGGATGGCGTGGAGGTATGCATACTCACCTCCGAGCTGTCTGGTCTGGGTTTGAATTCCGGCCCAGATATAAACCGTCGTCCCGGTGTTTCACATGTCGGGTGATTCATCAATGTGGGTGCAGTCCCTCAGATGGATGGTCAGCTGGGAGTCCTGTCTGCCAACATTAGTTGGTGGACGTTAAAGATCCCACGGTGTCCATCGCAAAGAGTAGAGTAGGCGAGCTATCGTCGGCATCCTGAACAAATTGCAAATTTGCTCGGAAGGCAATGGCAAACAACCAAGAGTAACCCTTGCCTGGAAACTGCTTCGGCAGCACCAACGCTCTGTAACAGAGTATGGTATATCTGAATCGGAGATTATGACCGAGTTGAAGGATAGCTCATCGACAGCAACATCGCCCTAGAGTTGTGTAGAGTCGGCAGTCCCCCAAGCTGTAGGATCTGACGAGACGCCGTCGTCATTGTGGTTCAGAGCTAAGACGTTACATCAAACAGTCTTTTCAGGGGAGACCTTAAGCAGACCTTTCTGCTAGTTGGATGTTAAAGATCACAAATGGTAATACATAGAGTAGATTCTCATGAAGTTAAATAGCATTTGACATGATTTTTTTAGTAACCTAGTTTGGCAAAAACTAATAAGCCAAAACTAAATTGGATTTTCTTTTCCCCTTTCCTTTCTCTCGAGTCTTCTCTCCTCTTCCCTGCCAAAAAAAAAATAAATAATAAATTAGTGTGCCAGCAATAGCTCATCTACACTTTCTGCCAACTAATGCTGGTGGACGGGGCACCATCTTTAACGTCCGTCTGTGGGACGGCACACACACATTCATGAATTGCCCTTTCCAGGAAACAACAGGATGATAGTTTGTAGCTGAGTCTGGATTCAAACCTAGAAAGAGACAGCTCAGAGGTGAGTATGCATACCTCTAAGCCATCCTGCCAACCCAAAATATGGAAGTCGATCGAGGAATATAAACAGAATTCCTCTTGCTCATCTTGCTGACAATGGAGTGGTCTAGTATAAATAAAGTCAATCCCTTCAAAGGAAGGAGGCACCCCCTCCTTCCCTGTTTTTTTTTTTCTCTCTTTCTTCCTTAACACATCCCCCTCTTTTGAGAAGCTAATTAGTAACACCTGTAAGATTGATTGGGACTACATTCCAATAATGAGCAGGTTAGGTTGAAAACTGTAGCCGGTTGTGGACACTACCCCCTCTTGATCTGCATCAATGTTTTGAGGACATGCACAGTCTGGAAGTTGGAGCGACAGTAAGTTGTTAACATGCATCAAGCCCAGGTAACCCATCAATTCCTGCCTTCTATCCATTGCAGCTGCCCTCGACTTGGTCCAGGTGGTAGTGGGTTCAGCTCCCTCCATGTTCCCAACATGCAAATGGTTTGGAGTCTCATGCCAGCCACATATCGTAGGGAGCTCGACGTGCTGTTCTTAAAACAGAATCCAGTGCTTTCTTAATTTCTCTATTTGTCAGACAAAGGAATTTGAAGCAAATCTTCAACTCGTGAAACCTCTTGATTCAACTTCAACAGGGGAATTATTTCAGCGACCATCCTGCCCCTTAACCTTTTCTCATTAGGTCGGCATATTTACATTTCTTGCCATTGTTAGCCTGTTCTCGATATCCTCCGCTGGAACTGTCGATTCAATAACCATGCTTTGCTTCTTTGCAAGGGTGAATAGATCGTAATGTCTGGCCTTCTTAAGGTTGTCACCGTTTCACGTCCACGGGTTGTTTGTCTTCATCTCATAACACTTTCAATTCTCTACAATTCTGAATTCTATCTTGGGTCGTAACTTCCAGACGCGGTATATTACCGGAGCATGTGCCATCTTCTGTCTTAAATGCAATTTCACCATTGAGTGCTTTGTCTTCACTCTCATCATACCGGTGTCTTGCCCGTAGAACGGCTGGTATGATTTGGTGGATAGTCTCACGTACGACGTTGTCATGTCGCCAGCTATATCGCCGAGTGCTGAGCGAGTACGAGCATCAATTGAAGATGTGCATCGTTGAACAACAGTTGTCACCCCTACAGGAGACGCGATCCAAGCTGTCGATTGTTCAGGATTTTCAAGTTGGTAGGTGGTGGGAGAGGTCCTGTATTGCGTTCGGTTACAACTTCGGCATCTCTGGAGACCATGAGTACAGATACTTGTTCCAGTTGACATCCGTATGCATGGCCGTCTCCCATCCTCACCGTCTTCCTTTGCTTCACCATGCTGTATGGGGATACAAGCATCTGCTCCTGAGATACCTCCTCCACCAGGGATAACAGAGCACTTCTGTGTTCTTTCATGGACATCTGGTCTAGTCGTTTAACAGATCTCATGGATCTTATATGCCTTGTCATCCTTGTGCTCCGCACGGCTTGTTCATGAGCAGATGTTTTTTCTCTTTCGTACAATTCCTTCACACCATTCCGCTGTTTCTTTCTTTCTTGTCACTCCACCATTGGCCACTTAACATATAATCTCTTATTTTTCCTTTGCAGAATAGAAGGGTTAGCATATCTTAAAAGTCCTGCCCACCCTTTAACGTATTGTGTTGCTAGTGCTTGTAAAATATTTATCAAAATGAGGTGGGTAAGCTGTAGATAATGAACCCCCATGTTATCCTTGCCCAGCGCTCATTGTCTCTCTTTATTTTTTTTGGAGTTGGTAATCTTTCCCATTACTGTTGATCGGATCGTTATTGGTAATCTCGAAGAGATTCTCAAGGTTGGCCTGTACAGTTATTCTTATCTCTTTGTCCCTGAGATCCTTGAGGATTTCTTCACCAAGGAATCTTATTGGGGCCTGGTGGATAAATGCAATCTCTCTCCCATCAATGTGCAGTTGTGGATCGTATCAGGCTGCTTCCATTGGATTGAACTGCTCGTAACCTCGTTGGCTTCGAAATGGTGCACGGCAGATATTACATGTACAGCGGCCGGTGTTCTCCTTCTGAAAACTGTTTAATCTGCCACCACCACCACCACCACCTACGATAAGGTTCCCACCGATGACATACCACCACCAGATGTGCATGTAATGCAGTCCACGCAGTACTTCATACACATCTGCTTGCAGTAACTGTTTGGGCAGCAAGTAAATGTTTCCAATCAGAAATGTGGAAATACAGAGGCCACGTGTGTGATTATTACACTAGAAACACCCGCTCCCTTTGGGAGCAGCCTGGGGGTTGGGAGATAATGGGGAGCGTGGGGCAAATGTATTTTGGGCCGCGGTTAATAATTCTCTCTGTCCGCAACAGGGGATCAGGAAACCATTCGCACTGTGGCATGTGTACAGGCAAAAATGTAAGTCGGTTACCCCCTCTCATGGGGGATTGGGTGGGGGGGGTGGTTGTGCGCATTACCTGACCCCTGGGTATGACCACGACGTATGCAAAATTTGGTGGAGATCGGCCCAGCCTTGTTTTTTAACTATCATTTTCAGATGTACCCACACACACATATATGTATATGTATATGTATGTGTGTGTGTGTATATGTATATATATATATATATACACACACACACACACACACACACACACACACACACACACACACACACACACACACACACATACAGATAATTTTCTTATTTAATACAGTAGGATAGGATATGCATGGAAAGAGTGGTGCAGGGGAAGGGGAGAGGGTAGTTGAATTGAAAAATATGAAAATAATCAATAAGAAGAGTGGGGGAGATCGGATGGAGGTTAGGTGATTTATGAGTGGGGTGTGGAGGAAATTGAAGTACAAGTGGTGGAATGGGAAAGAACATGTATGGAGCATTTGCGGGGTGAAGTCCAGCGACAAAGTCTCCCCTATTTGCACAAATAGTAAATACACAGCACGCAAGACCAAGATCCCTTGCGGATAGACAAGGGAGAAGATTGAGAAAGCCTCGGAGAAACCGCAATGACCACAAAGTGAAATGTGATGAATTGGAGTCCGTAATTTATTGCGAAGGCTCAAACATTTTGAAATAATCCATGTGAAATGTATATAAATTGCTACATGCACTAATTGTCAGTGAAATGGTGACGTAAAGTCTTCATGTTTGCATTTGCACAAAGTAAACATCATAAACTCAGGAAATGAAAAGAGAGTTAAAATGAGGCTGCTGTCTGGGCTCGGCCTCAACTTTTTGATTGACCCTTCCACCTTTAACAAGTCCTATTAATGTTGAGGGTAATAAACAATACTCAAACAAGAAAAAGAGCAATCAGAGATTGCAGACCCACACCAGGACTGCTTTTGTGTGGTGCATTCTGTGTGGTGTTTGTGTACTGGTGTGTTATGTAATAATTAGAAATGCCACTCTATAACTGCTGGCAGTGATGACCAGGTACCAAGATGTCCTGCTTTGATGCAAGCCCACTTTGATTGGACACCTGACACTGACCCATGACGTTTTTTTTATTATTATTCAATTGAATTTAGAATGGGATTAAAAAAAATTCAATTCAAATCAAATGGAAGACCAAATAGGAACAGTCCTGCACATTGGAGTCATCAGAAGGAACCTGGACAGGATTCGCATTTCAGCTGCTACTCCTTCCTCTCTCCTCAAACCAAAAAGAACCTAGAACAAAATGTTTAGTAATTCTGCCTGACAGTCCATGCATCCGATCGAGTTGAAATTTAAAACATTTATTCCCCATCTCTACTGGATCATAAATGTGAAGTTTCACATCGATTGATTAAGCAGTTTCAGAGAAAACATTATCTAATATTTTTCTTCAATCCAATGGGCCTGCCAAACCATGCGACCTATCAATTATTCCTTAACCAGCTTGTACACCCATGGTTTAGGGAACATTTGTGTGAAGTTTCCCCTCAATTTGTCCAGCCATTCTGGAGAAGAAGATTTTTAAAATAGGTTTTACGGTAGATCCAATATGGTTGCCAAACCGTGTGGCCTATGATGTCACATATGTGAATCTTTTGTTCCTCATGGATAGGCGGTCATATGTGTAAACTTTCACCTTGATCTGTTCAGCCACTTCAGAGAAGATTTTTGAATGTTTAAAAAAAAAAAAAATGTATGTGTATATATATATATATATATATATATATATATATGTATATATATATATATATATATATATATATATATATATATATATATATATATATATATATATATATATATATATATATATATATATATCTGCCAAATCACATGACCGATGACATCAACAAATTGTTTTCTGTGGACCATTTTATCCCAAGATGACCTTCAAAAATTTGCATACTGATCAGATGTGGCATTCTACATCTGCAATTATGACATCATAATGAAGGCACCTATGACGTCATCAAAAAATCACACTTATTCCCCATGAGGAGTATTTGCAGTGTGCCAAGTTTCAATTTCTTTCCTTGGTGCAGTTTCAGAGACAGAGGTCCAAAGTTTTTCTGTTTTTCCAATATGGCATCCACACCACGTGATCTTTGATGTCATAATTATGACGAAGACATTCTACATGAGTAGTTACACCTCTGGGGAAAAGTTTGTCTCAATCCGACAAGCAGTTACCGAGACAAACACAAAAGTTCTGTGCGGACGGACAGACGGACAGACAGACAAACAAACAAATGGACCCAAGTGCAACACCCTCTCCTTCGGCGAGGGTAATAAACAGAGATGTCCTGATGGTGTTCTCGGGTTTGCGGGCTGCATGGTATACGTCGTTGGTCAGTTAAATCGACTTGCGTGGTTTTCGGTGACAAAGTTGTCACAGAGTGGGATGAAGATATAGCGGTGGATCTGTGTTTGCTGTTTTACCAGCAAGGGTGTACGTGTATTATGGCTGTGTATTGGCAGATTAAACAGTTTTCTGAGGAAGAAGACCGGTCACTGTAGAATCAATATCTGATATACTATTTTGAAGCCAATGAGGTTACAGATGAGAGTAAGGTGTGTGTGTGCGTGCGTGCCGTTGTTTCCATATGCTGATTTCAGGAGGAGGAACAGTCCTGCCAGGTCTCAGAGTATCCAGCTCAATTTCGGAAAGGGATCATGATTCATGGATCAAGTTGTGAAGTTTTCTTGTTCTCAAAGTTTTGTTCTGATACCTCTTTTCAAGGTCATCACCGAGCCCTGGACAGCTTCCAACTGTAGTTCTTTGTAAAAGTATACCCAGGGATGTTTTTTTAAAGATCTCCATGAGGTTCTTGTTTTATCACTCCCATTGCTCCAACTACCACTAGTACAATTCTGATGCTCTTCAGCTTCCAGGATCTTTTCACTTCATTTCTGAGATCCTGGTATTTGTTCATTTTCTTGATTTATGTGTTGCTTAAGCCAAAATTGCTGGGTATTGACACCTCAATTTGCGATGCTTATTTTCCTTTTTGTACCTTAATGCTACATCCGGTCGCAATGCGTTGTTTTTAATGCTCATGCTCGATGGGATCCTCAGGTCGTACATGAACATTACGTCCTTGTTTTTGAATTATCACTTTTGGTCCATGTTTCCATGAGTTTTGTGGAACTGGGGTATTGAGATTTCTGCAGTTGTGCCAGTGGATTACTCGACATACCTTGTTGTACCTTTGTGCATACAGCTGTTCTGACATGAGTTTTTTTTACATCCCGAGAGGAGGTGACACGTACTTTCTGTTTCTACCTTGCAGAACCTACACTTGTCCGATTGACTCAGTCCTGCCTTTTATCAGCCATTCATATAGTGTTCTTGTCTTTGGGCATTTATATTGATTCCTTCTCCATCTCAGTTGAGCTGACCTTTTCTTAGCCATTCCAATGAACCTTCTTTGTCCATTCCCAATCTGTCCAACTCTTCGTCTTTTTTTTTTTAATCCCTTCTTGCTCTTTAATCGTTCTTCCAGTTGTTGGTGTATATTTGTTGATACGGTGTATATTCATTTTCTATTTTTATTTTGTCTTTTTTTGCAATCATTGGGGTGTATTCCTTGCTGTTTCGGTTTCATGTGTGACGTTTATTATTCACACCTGTGTTTGGAATTTTTTTGTTAAGTGGGATAGGGATACCTTCTCTGGTTCGCTGTCTTCGTGTTTGCATCAAAATTTGATTCGGTAGTCCGTTTCACTTTTCACTTACTCAGCCAGTCCTACGGTTGCCATTCTGTGCACTTGGTTGAGTTCCATCAGGCCTCGACCTCATTCCCATCTCAGCAGGTACATTCTCAGAATGCATTGATTTTTTATTATTTTTTTAATATAGAATATTTTGTGGATAGTGAGGAGTTTCCTTGTTTTAATATCTCGTTTATTACTCCGTGGCTGATTTGGAATATTGGTATTTTGAGTTGATTTCTGGCTTTGATTTTGTTTCTTGGTGAGAGGTGTGTTTTCAGGATCATCTTTGTTCTGTGCAGGTATTCTTTGGTTATTGTTTTGCATATTTGTTTTTGACATATTTGCTGGCTCTCTTCTACTCCGATGTATTTTTATGATGATTCGTTTTGAAATTTCAAGTTGCGTTTTTTGGATAATTTTTTACGTTATCCATTTTTGTTGGTTTACCTTGTTACGGATGTGCACTTATCGAGGCCAAATTCCATTCCAATGTCGTTGGAGTACCATTTCACGAATCTGAGTTGTTCTGCCAATATTTTATCGGTCGTGCGAAGAGATTTAAATCATCCATGTACAGTCGATGTCATCATCCCTGTCTTTGGACGTTCTCTTATTGGATGTTATGGTGTATCCATGTCCTTGCTCATTAATGAGGTTGCTCAGTGGGTCCAGGGCCAGGAAAAACAGGAGTGGTGAAAGGCTGTCTCGTTGAAAGATTCAGTGTCGTATCTTCATCCCTGGTATTTAGATTTTTTTTTCTCCTGAGTGCTGTCATATAAATGTAGTATTTCAGTGTTCCGTTGCTTTCTCAATCAGTTTGATAATTTGGGGGTTGATCTTGTAAACTCGCATGCATTTTATTATCCATGAATGTAGAACACTAGTAAAAGCTTTCTTGGAGTTTATCCATGACGTGGACAATTTGGTTCTTTTTTACAGTTTTTGAGTTTGGCCTTGTTTAGTAGTAGGTGGTCTAAAATTGTTCCGTAGCATCCTCTTTTACACCCATGCTGTTTTGCCTCTAGGTCTCCTTGTTGTGTTTCGGTGGTGGTACATCATTTCTATGATGATGTTAGGTGTGTTCCATCTTCCGTGTCAGAAGTCCCTATGTTGTTGCTATACATTAGGTGTGTGTGTGTATGTGTGTGTGTGTGTGTGTGTGTGTGTGTGTGTGTGTGTGTGTGTGTGTGTGTGTGTGTGTGTGTGTGTGTGTGTGTGTGTAAGTGCTGCTGCTACCTGCAAAATCTGGCTATGTGTGATTCATGGGACTGCTTAAGAATCTTCAAACACATTTTACTCCAGCTCCAAATGTGACTTGGATTTAATGTATGATCCAAAAGCTGTTAAAAAGTGGTTTAAATTGAATTCCCATTTCCACCACCAACAAGGAGGACTATGATACCATATGTGGTTGAGTTGAGATTTTTTATTTCATTTTGCTTGCTATAACTCAAGACACTTGTATGTACGTGCAATTGAAGATAGAAAATTTCAATGCTACCTACTCTCAGAGGGTGTCCTGGACTTATAAAGAGCACTTGAAGTTTCTCGGTGAATGGAAACTGCTCAGTTAAACACTAAGGAACTGCAGATGATTGTCAGTTCAGTTCCCTCATCAGACATGCACAGTGGTGAAGATGGGGCAAAAGGCCAGACAACTGGGGTACACCACACTAATATGTTCATTGTTGGTATAAGCATTCATCAAATGGAGGAAAAGTACAACTTAAACCGGTGGGAAATACAAAGTCCAAGTCCTCAAAACAGCTGTCTAAAGTTGAACACTTTGGCCATCACATTGTCTCATCTGCTGTTGGCTCAATCTCAGCCCTGGTGTAAGAAGTGTACATGTGATGCTCCATATGGCATCCAGTGCTGAGCAAGCTTTGAATGTTGAGGTTTCTATTGAAAGTCATGGCCTGGCCATGTATTATTTAATAGCCCCCATTGAACTTGGTCCGAAACGGACGCTTATGGATTTGGTCTCGATTTTCGTGTCAGTGCGTGCGTGCATCCGCAACCATATCTTGGACATGTATGGACCGATTTTAATCATACTTGGCAAAAAGACAACACATGATGGTATATATCATGTGGACACGTTGGTTGGGTGTATATATATATATATATATATATATATATATATATATATATATATATATATATATATATATATATATATATATATATATATACACACACACACACATATGTCATTTTTTTATGACATCAGATCCAAGAAGACTGATGGGCAGCCATTTTAGTTGTCCATAAATATGGGTTAGCCCTTTAACTCCATGCAGCAAAATTACTAAAACAACAGGGGCTACGACATTTTACATCTCTTTTTTTACTTGTTACAAAAGGAATTGTATCGTAAGGCTACATCTTCCATGATTGGTGAAGTGATCTTCAAAGCGTTGTGCGTGGACTGAAGTCAAGTCAGCTCTTTCCTTGTTCAAAAATTTCATGGAATGACACTCCACTTCGACCAGCTGTACATTGATGAGGTCTGTATAAGCAGTTTGCATCTGTATTTACTGATGAACCTGGTTTGCGACCCTGAATGACGGCCAAGTTGTAATTGGGAGCTGATGCAGAAACAAACTTCGACAAGGAGAGAACACTGTCTTTATGCTCTGCCTGATAATGTAACCATGGGAATTGACAAATTGAAGACTGACATTATTGAACTATTCCTACTCATCAGAATGGGCCGTGTCCATAGTGCGTTAATTAACCTCCGCCATCTTCGAAGATGGATGGAGGTTACTGTTTTCACCCCTTTCTGTTTGTTTGTGAACAGTATTAGAGAAAAACTCCTCGACGGATTTCGACGAAACTTGGTGGGGGGGGGTTAGGTATGCTCCAAGGATTATGCCAGTAAATTTTGGACTTGGACTTGGACTTCCCCCCCCCCCAAAAAGGTTAGAGAAAAAATTTTTTTTTTTGCATTTCTACATGTTTTAAGTGATTTCCAACTTCCCCCCCCCAAAAAATTGTTACCCCCCCCCCACAAATTTTTTTTGCATTTCTACATGTTTTAAGTGATTTCCAACTCCCCAAAAATTGTTACCCCCCAAAAACAGTTGTTAGAGAATTTTTTTTTTTTTTTTTTGCATTTCTACATGTTTTAAGTAATTTCCAACCCCTCCCAAAAATTTTTGCATTTCTACATGTTTTAAGTGATTTCCAACCCCCTCCCCAAAAAAATTGTTACCCCCCCCAAAAAAAAATTGTTGGAGAAAATTTTTTTTTTTGCATTTCTACATGTTTTCAGTAATTTCCAACCCCCCCCCAAAAAAAATTTAGAGAAAGAAAAATTTTTTTTTTGCATTTTTACATATTTTAAGTGATTTCCAACCTCCCCCCCAAAAAAAAAATTGTTAGAGAAAAAAACATTTTTACAACTTTTTTTTTCAACAAAATTTCCATTTCTTTTTTTTGTATTTCTACATGTTTTTAGTGATTTCCAACCCCCCCTCCCCCACCCCCAAAAAAAATGTTGGAGAAAAGAACTATAACTGTCAGCACTGTTGACATCATATTTAATGAATAAGATATAAGGTTCACTTGAGTGACCCAGCAGTATTGGCGGTGGAGGTTTTGCACTCTCCCGAGTGCTCCCCCTCTAGTTTGTACTTGTAGTAATTACAAGTTAACCAAGACTGACATATACCTCGTCTCGAAGGTTGAGGATTTTAATAAAAGATCACTTGGATGAAAGACGTTCACAAAACGGGATAGAGTCATACTTAAATGCATATTTATGGATGTCTTTCAAATAGGCAACCTGCCTGGATGAAAGAGCATGAAAGATGACAGGCAATCATGCCTGGATGAAAGATGACTTGATGATGCGTTAAAAAAAGAGTATGTGACAAGCTAACCACTTCAAGGGCTATTCAGATCTAATGGATTACCTTTTGGTGTTGCTCGGTGTCATCGATTTGGGAGAGGACCATGAAGAATCTCGTCCAAGGCATTCCCCATGTAGTAGCTTTTTTGGATTTTTTTTTTTCTCCTGATAGGCGAGTCATAAAGCAATCGCTGGCAAACTTGCAAGAAGTACTCAAACATATCTCAGAAGTGGGTCTGCAAATTAACAAAATCAAATACGCGCTGCAAGCCAAGGAAGTGTCTGCTTTGAGTCTGGGAAGTTGACCGTTTGATTTTGATGCTGGCCGAGTCATACCGAAGACTTCAAAATGGTGCGTGCTCCTTTATCCATTGACACTTGGCATTTGGAGGATAGGGCAGGGACAAACACCACAGGTGGGCATCCGATTTGGAGGGGGGAAATTTCTCCTCAATCGTCCTGGTTACTGCAGACAGAAAGATCGTCTCACAACGATGGCTTCGGCGATACAAAAAGCGCCCTTGGGATTTACATCATTTCCCCCAATGACAGTAGATGTGTTTGGCTCGTCGTGTCTGGTGTTGTCTTATGTATTTGTAGACATGTGTGAGCATGATCAGTGTGGCAGCTCCTCATGAGCCTTAAACCCTGTAAAAATAGATAACCCAGCAGCTTGAGGAGTGGTTGACAACACACACACACACACACACACACACACACACACACACACACACACACACACACACACACACACACACACACACACACACACACACACACACACACACACACACACCATTAATATGTACAATCATTACATCTCATATGCATCCACGTATATTGCTTCGTTTCTTTGTTTGTTTTTTCCTATTTGCAAGACAATTTCAATTTATTCATGAGAAAACGTCATCATCTTCATCATCGTGTGTGTGTGTGTGTGTGTGTGTGTGTGTGTGTGTGTGTGTGTGTGTGTGTGTGTGTGTGTGTGTGTGTGTGTGTGTGTGTGTGTGTTTTACTTCTATGCATTCCTGAACCGCTGGATGCAATGACTTGAGAAATGGGGGTTGTACCCAGTGTGTGCCTGGGAATGTGATCTGGCTTTCGGCACTGATCTGTTATAAACATTGTATTGGGCGTTGTATGTGGGCAGTGTCTGGGTTGGTGTTGGCTCAGGAGTTGGGGGAGGGAGGTCTTTGCTGTAGTAAATGCTTCGGGGTGGTACACCAAAAGGCTTTGCTGTATTATTTGAGGAAAGGGGAAACAACTTTGTGGGATTTGTCAGAGAGGGGGATTCGTTGAAGAGGGTTGGTTGATTGCAGGCAGCATTAGTGTGGGTGCGGTTGTATAGGTGGTGCAGAAGATGGTGTTTGAGTGCACAGTGTGTGTCGGTGGTAGGGACTCACAAATGTACTGACGGTGATGGGTGTGGACATCAATCTCAGTGTGGTGGGGTTATGGAGTGTGCGGGTGGGGGTGTGACGGGTAATGACGATGTTAAGAGTGTTTCAAGTGAGGGTCACAGCGGTGGGGTCACGTTTGGTGCAGTCGGCGTTGGTGCTGCAAATGCGGACTGCGATGGGGTGCCATGATTACACGTGACGGTTGTGCAAATGATGCAGGTGGTTGTGTGGGTGTGGCGGGGTGGGCGTTGGATGGAGATGTGAGGGAGGTAGGCCAGAGAGGTTTTTTATTATTAGGGGTGAGGCTATTGGAAATGTATACACTCCATTTTGTGGCAGGGATCAAAAAAAACATAGGATTTTGTGTTGTTTCAGAGGGTGATGGATATTAATGGAATATTGGGTGATGTGTTGTCAGGTCATGGTAGAGGGACATTGCTTGTGGTACATGGGGGTGTTAATGATGTGGGGAAAGTTTATCCTGAGGACTTGACGGTGGAGTTTATGGGGAATGCCTTGGACTTGGCTGCTTCGGCAGCACCAATGCTCTGCATAGAGTATGGTCCCAATGAATGGATATATATATATATATATATATATATATATATATATATATATATATATATATATATATATATATATATATATATATATATATATATATATACATGCATATGAAGACCACAAGGGGTAAACCAGAGACGTCAGGATAAGTCAATTTTGAAGAAACTGAAAAACAAAGTTTCAAGACTTTGGTGGACTGTTTAATAACTGTCATATAGATTTCTTTTCCAGTAAAAGGAAGAGTGATCATTGGCCGATCAAATTAAGCATGTAGCATTTGCCAAGCTTCTGTGTTATTTAATTTAAGAGCAAAGAACGAATCAATGTTGCAAACTGACATCACTGGTTATTCCCTTGTTTAATAATTGCCTTGCAATTTTAACCCAGGATGTGTAGCAAATTCATGCTTGTTGGTTATTAGCATACATTACATGACTTTGGTGATCACAGATTATTTTTTTCAACATTAAACGGTCATTGTTTTTTTTTTGTTTGATTGGTGTTCAACGCCATACTCAAGGGTATTTCGCTTATATGACGACGGATTCTCCATTTCTTACTCCATACTACTTAATATGATGGAAAACCGGGAGGAAATCAAGGATAAACCACCCCCGCGATAGCCGAAGTCACCTCATGTAACTCCCTCATATACCTAAGCAGGTTGATTGGGCGGTGGGTACATCGAATGAGGATGGGTACTCAGACGCGCTAACCATTAAGCCACGGCGTGGGTCCCATAAAAGTCCCAATAAAGGTTTGACCAGGCTTGACCCACGATATGCACCAACTACGGAGCCCATGATATAACCAAATAGGCCATTGTAGTGCTCAGAGTTTATGCTGTGAAAGTTTTACAACCTTTCATTTTTTAGTTTCTCAACTCTGAATATTATGGTGGAACAGTTAACATGAATGAAAGGGAGATAACCAGGAGTAAAGTACTGACAACTCTGGGTTTCCACTTGTTCAGCTTTGACAACACTTGTTTTTTCATTGCACGGCTAAACTTTATACCATATAAATTATGTGACAGCCCTGGTTATTTGTTAAAGTAATATTGTGAGAGGAAACCTTATGTTGCCAACTATCCATCCATCCATTAGGACCATACTCTGTGCAGAGCGTTGGTGCCGCCGAAGCAGTCTCCTTGGCTATTGGGAACAATCCTGGACGGGTCGCCACTCCGACACAGTATGCCAGCATGCTGGCACTCATTTTGCCGACCTCGGAAGGATGACAGGCAGAGTCAACCCCACCTGGTGTTAATTCAACAGCTGAGCGGGATTTGAACTCAGGACCCTAGGATCCCAAGCCCACTACCTTAACCATTAAGCCAACACCAGGCATGCCAACTATTGGCAGGTGCAATAACCCTGAAATTTATAAAAAGTGACATCTCTGGTTTTCCCCTTGTGGTCTTCATATATATTATTGAATACATACATATATATTATTGAATACATACATATATATATATATATATATATATATATATATATATATATATATATATATATATATATATATATATATATATATATATATATATATATATATATATATATTATTGAATACATACATATATATTATTGAATACATACATATATATATATATATATATATATATATATATATATATATATATTGAATACATACATATATATATATATATATTATTGAATACATACATATATATATATATATATATATATATATATATATATATATATATATATATATATTATTGAATACATACATATATATATATATATATATATATATATATATATATATATATATATATATATATTATTGAATACATACATATATATTATTGAATACATATATATATATATATATATATATATATATATATATATATATATATATACATACATACATCCTGGTAGGAGGGAGGAGCAGGATAGGGGTTCAAAATAATTCAGAAAAGCCTGTGGAAAGGGAAGAGTATTGATTTATGAGGGATGTTAATTTGTCAGGGATCAATTGGGTTGAGGAATTGGGAAAGAGCTTGGCAAAGGAGGATTTTCCAGATTTAAAGCAGGATTGCTTTTTAAGTCTGTTGCTATAAAGGCCACCAGGGGGAGTGCCTGTTAGATCTTTTTATTTTTATTTTTAAAGTCGTGTTTCCCCAATTATGTGGAGGAAGGAGAACGTCTGGGGACAAGTTACCATGACGCAGTATGTACAACCCTATTGTTGAGATGTGGAGTTTGAGATGCTAATGCCAAGGGTGTTCGATTTCACTAAGGCAAACTTTGAAGGGATGAGAAGAGGGTTCGGGGCTCCAGATTGTAAAAAGCTGGCGATTCAGTAGTTTGTATCAGAGAAATAGGCAACATTCAAAGAGCAAATGTGTGGGGTGCAGAGTAGATATTGTCATGTCTGTGGGGTACAGGGTACTTATTAAAATGTAAGGCATTTACATGGACCTTGTTCTGGCATGAGATTGATCTTTTTCACCTGTATCAAGGACTTGATATTTAGGTTAAGTTGTCCTGTTACTGTTTGCCATCGTAAGGCAGTGTTGTTTGTGGTTGAGGTTATCTCGGTCAGGACGTTAAGTGATCTGTCCTTCCCGTCCGAAGTGGCGAGGTAACACAGGATAGCTTTGTGGTATGCATACTTTGTGCTGTCTAGCCTGGATTTAAATCTCGGCCCAGCTCTAAACAACTGCCATCCCACTGTTTCACAGGCAGGGCGAAACCTCAACGTGTGTGTCATCTTTCGGATAGACGCAAAACTGGGCGTCCCATCTGCCAGCATTAGCTGGTGGATGTTCAAGATCGCACGGTGTTCTTCGCGAAGAGTTGCTGAGTTATTGCTGGAACCTTGAACCAATTCCAAATTCCTGCCCAACCCACTTGGGTCAGTGTCAGGCCGGACCATTCAGTTGGTGAAAGACTTGGGCCAGAATTTCCTTGGCCGACCCCACGAGAAGGTGGGAATAATTGTGGCCATGAAAGAGTAACAACAATTGTTGGCACTTTGTCCTCGTTGTCGTTGTTCATGTTGCGACCCCAGCCATTTCTTTTCCTGGTGTTACATTCCCATTTATAATCGTCTTTGTTTTCCTGGCGATTATTTTTGCACAAAGTAATCTATTTGTTAAAATGTTTTTTTTTTTTTTTTGTCTTTTCCAATAAGTTAATGCACAGTGGCATTATTTAATTCATTATTTAATCACAAACATGCCTTAAAACGATACCTTTGTGACAATACGGAAGAGTGTCTGTGAACAGTCTTTGTTCAAGAGACAATGCCGTGTCGTAGTCAAACGACCACCACAATTCAAACATGCTTTCCGATGAAAAGGCAATGGCTCATGGAAGGGATCTTTCGAAACAGGATTATATTATTCAGAATTTTATTTTATTGTATTTCTTCACTATTGTTTAAAAAAAACAAACAAACAAACAAGCCCATTTATCCAGTGGAGAATTCCAAACAGAAGGCTCGCAGTTTATGGGAGTATGTTATCGTGGTCATCCTTAAACAACGGTACGAATGAAAGAAGGATCACATTGCTCACAGTATGCAGACCGTAATCTGCCCAAATTTTAATTAAACAAGAATTTTTTTTTTCTGCGATTGACCTACAGTTTTTAGGCAAGTCTTTAATCATCGGGTTTTATGACGCCCGGCCATCAGGCCGCATCTTCCAGTCAATGTTCCGCATTGCAATCACTTCTTTGGGTTGGGGGATGGTTTCGGTTTTATAGGAATGCGTACTCACTTTTTGAGCCGTCCAGCCTTGCTTTGAATATTGACCCAGCTATAAACTGTTATCATGGGAAGGTTGGATGTCAAGCCGGAGGACCCGTCTGCTAGTACTCGGGGCATTGGGAGATGTTTAATAACTAACAACAACCAAATTCCTGCCACCATCAGTCAAATGCCGAGCCTGGCCAGCCAGGCCCACAAAGACTCGGTCCAGGACTGTTCCCCTCGGCTGATGCCGCAAGGTGCGAGTAATTGGTGAAGTTAAAAAGAAGAAGAAGATTCTCATTACCTGTTCCTTTTTTTTTTTTTTACCTCCACCACCGAAGGTGAAGGAGGTTGTGTTTTCACCTCTTTGTGTCTGTCTGTTTGTCTGTCTGTGTACAAGATATTGCAAAAAGTTGTGGATGGATTTGGATGAAACTTGGTGGACACGTTGTTTGGGTATGTGACAAGGAAGAATTGATTCAATTTTTGTAAAGATCCGAATCTGAATCTGGATCTGGATCTGATAAAAAAAATTTTTAAGTGATTCTTCACCATTGAGAGATTGGGCCAAAAACGATCCATCCATCTATTGGGACCAGACTCTGTGCAGAGCGTTTGTGCTGCCAAAGCAGTCTTCTTGGCTATTGGGCACAATTCTGGATGGGTCGCCACTGCGACACAGGCTACCAGCAAGCTGGCACTGATTTGCAGGCAGAGTCAACCCCACCTGGTATTAATTCAACAGCAAAGGGGAATTTGAACTCAGGATCCTAAGATCCCAAGCCCATCACCCGAACCATTAAGCCAACGCCAGGCATGCCAAAAAAAGATACATAGCCTTTCATTTCAAAAATGTCTTCACTGAGCCCGATGTGTTGTCGTGGATGAGGCGTTACGTGGCGGAGGTATGCGCTCCACCGAGTGCCCGGTTCTAGTCTGCTCATAGAATCGTGTAATTATACTAGAAAGGCTGAGTACAAATGGGAAAATTTTCATTGACGTGGAAATGTGCTGGGGAATGATCTGGAGGGGTCAGTCAATCACACAGTTCTTTGTAGATAGCCACACAGACATCGAACAAACAAGTACAAAGGATAATAAACAATTCTTATGAGGGACGTCATAAATAACAGAAACAATTACCTGCCTACTGCACCGACCATCTCCACAGATCACCTGCAGTACCCGAACCTCAGCATGAGCTGACCTTTGTACGAGTGTCATCATTGAGTTTTTGGCCTTTATGTATATCTTTAGCATGTGTAATCAGTCTGCTCTCCTCTTTGACGGGATGGAGGTTTAAATAATGTGTTTCAGTATCAGGAATGTTTTTAAGCCTGGAGTGGGGATTGGGGAATTGGGGATGGAGGCGGTGGACTTTACACTAACTCGTGCTTTAATCGTTATCGAGGAAACTATTTTCCAAGGAACAAAAACGAATGATAAATTAATAATTTGTACATTAGGAAACTGCGGTATGGCTATGACGATTGATGCGTTCGGGCCAGGAAGGAACACCAGGGAAGCTCGTGCGAAATGGGAAAGCCTCATCATGGACATAGAGGCTGATGAGAAAAGGCTGCTGGAACCATGAAGAACAAGACACCGGCAAGGCAGCTCGATGTTAAACAACGATAGGCGGGATAGAGCGTCAATGTTTCCTTCGGAGATTGTCTTGTATCTCTCTTCTGTTCTGTCTTTCCTTTGTCTGCCTCAGTAGTTTGACATTGGGGTTCCCAACTGACGTTCTTCCTTTATTATGGTCGACAGCCAATAGTTTTGGCTGTAACAGATGCCTGGCAATCTTCCTCTGGATTTCAGTTCCCACAAGCGCTTTAAATCAGGGCCTGTCTTTCATACCCACCAAATCTCTCTCTCTCTCTCTCTCTCTCTCTCTCTCTCTCTCTCTCTCTCTCTCTGTCTCTGTCTCTGTCTCTGTCTCTGTCTCTGTCTCTGTCTCTGTCTCTGTCTCTGTCTCTGTCTCTGTCTCTGTCTCTGTCTCTGTCTCTCTCTTTCTTTCTTTCTTTCTTTCTTTTTTTTTAATTTTTATTTTTTCTCTTTTCTTTTATCTGACCTACAGCTGTGATCTTTGTTGGGTTTTCAAAGACACGAATCACCTCTTTGTACCTGGCACTTCTAATCGCGGAGGCTTGCCCAGGCGTGTGTATGATATTGGATACGGTGGTAACCATAGGCCTCGTGAACTGTGGGGATGCCGTTCGTCTTCAGCCAACCTGGGAACCTGCAGGCAATGGGAAAACTCACTGCTGCATTCCCTCCATTTGTAGTACATGTACTTTGCCAACTTGGCCTGTTGTAACTGATTTCAAAATGGTATTTTTAATTTGTGTCTATTTATTTAAGAATTCGGTTTGGGAATTAGTGCAAGTCCATGCCTTCTTGTACGACGTAAGAAAGTTTATATTTATGCCTTGAGTCACATTTATAAACGTAAGCGAGTGTCGAACCACAGCTAGGGATAATCAGACGAGCCTGCTGTGGTCAGTCTGTTATTCGAGTTAACGGATCACTTTTTGTGTCTGCAGATCATAATTTTATCATCTCTGTGTTGGATAGCTCATCAAGGAATTTAGAAACTCAGAAAACAAAATAAAACTAGAATGGGCACTCGTAGAGCGCATACCTTTGCCGCAGCCACTAGTTACCTTTGTATTAAGTTGTCCACAACGCATCTCAATACAAATGTGCATTTTGTGACCCCCATGACTTTTGACCCACAACCGCTACCTAGGGTGACAATAGTACTATACCTTGTGTCATTTCAGAAGATGGGGAATTGAACACTGAACAATTTGGAGTTAATTTGATGTAAATCGGAAACATATTAACAGTTTTCATCATGAAAAAACGATGTTGACCTTTTTGTGACCTTGACCTTTGATCCGATCGCTCCCAAAATCTAATGGATTTGTCCTTTCATGATGCCAAACAAATCCAAAACAATTAAAGCCTCTCTGTGTTTTTTTTTTTTTTTTGCGTTAAGTTGTCCACAACGCTTTCCGATATAAATGTGAATTTGTGTGACCCCCTTGACCTTTGACCCCCAACCGCTGCCTTGGGTGACAAAAGTACTATACCATGTGTCATATTAGAGGATGGGGAATTTAATTTTGAACATTTTGGAGTTAATTTGCTGTAAATCAAAACAAAATTGACAATTTAATCGCGAAAAAACGATTTTGACCTTTTTGTGACCTTGACCCTAACCTTTGATCCGATCGCTCCCAAAATCTAATCGATTTGTCCTCTCGTGATGCCAAATACATCCACAAAATTTCATGACAATCTGCGAAGTGGTTTTTGTGTAATGTTGTCCACAACGCTTCCCAATCAAAAACTCCATTTTGGTGACCCCCTTGATCTTTGACTTCCACAGACTAACTAGGGTTGCAAACACTATACCATACGCTATATCAGTGGATCGGGATTTGAATACTGAACATTTTGTACTTGATTTGATGTAAATCGAAACAAAATTGACACTTTAATCGCAAAAAAACGATTTTGACCTTTTTGTGACCTTGACCTTGACCTTTGATCCGATCGCTCCCAAAAGCTTCGCCTGGCGTCCTTGAGTAACTGCACATCATATCTGAAAATTTCATGCAAATCGGTCCAGCAGTTTTTGCGCAATGTTGTCCGCACACATATTTACCAATAAATAAATACACAGGGGTCAATACAATACCTTCGTCAAACGAAGTTTACGAAGGTAATAAAACACAAAAACTCAAAAGACTTGTTTGTTTGTTTGTTTAAAAAAAAAATATTTAATTACTTTCAAAAACTCGACTTTCATGACATTGGATGAAGTATTCATACATTAGAGCCATCGATCGTGTCGCTTTGCTTATTTAATGATTATTTGTGATAAATAACTCGAGGTGCAGAAGCTGAGTTCTTGATCTTTAACCTCATACTTTAGGGGAGTGAACCTTTGGGCAAGATCGATGGCTCCCCAAGGCACCAGACCTTTGACCATCCCTGACACCTGCTCAGTAACTTTGAAGTCATTCATGAAACCTTTAGATATGTACAGAACGGTACGAGACGTCATGGTAAGGACTCGAATCGAGTTGTCCTGAGACTGCAACGATGAAGAAACGCTTTTGCTTTCTTGCTGTTTTTCTTTTCTCTCTTTTGCTCTTACTTCCTCTCTTGCTTTTATGTATCCGTCGAGAGAGAAGTGAATTATTGAAAAAATAAATTGTTTTTGTGATGCTCACTTTGCTGTGCGACTGGATGGGATTGAGGGTACAGGGGTATCATCCGAAACCCGAATCCTATCCAGGTTCTTCCTGGAGATTCTATCTTTTCTCTTTGCTTATTCGGGTTCCTTCTGACGACTCCGTTGCAGTGTTTGGTCTTCCATTTGATTGTTTGCACCATATCCTGACTGTGTTTCCCCACTGACGGACCTCCGGTAGCTTGTACCTGTTGCTGTGTTTGAGCCTGGGGAGGAACTGCTGAAGCATTCACGTGCGGAAGGCAAAATGCTGGAAAACATTGTTAACTATTAAAATGGTTTCATTATGCAGGATAAGGGCAAGATAAGATGCTCAATGAATAACAGAACAGATTTGACGGTCACAAACAGGGATGATGTGACACACAGTCTTATACACAGGAGAAACCAAAGGGGGAGCACTCGGGAGAGTGCAAAACCTCCGTCGCCAATACTGCTGGGTCACTCAAGTGAACCTTATATCTTATTCATTAAATATGATGTCAACAGTGCTGACAGAGTTATAGTTCTTTTCTCCAACATTTTTTTTTTTGGGGGGGGGGGGGAATCACTTAAAACGTGTAGAAATGCAAAAGAAAATTCAAATATTTTTTCAAAATGGCCGCCATTGCGGCCATATTGGATTTTGGACGAAGTCCAAAATCTAATGGCATGGTCCTTGGACCATACCTAATCCCCCCACCAAGTTTCGTCGAAATCTGTCGAGGAATTTTTCCGCAATACTGTTCACAAACAAACAGACAAACAGTAACCTCTGATCTTCGATGGCGGAGGTTAACAAGCCGTTAGGTGGACATGGGTAGTCGATCAAGTCGAATTTAGTCGTTTTTCAGCCGTTACTAGCCAACAAAAGCGTCCATAGCAACGGTTCTTTCTCAGACTTAACTAGGACATACCATGAACCGACCATACCAGTTTCATGTATACCTGACTCGTAGTCTCTGAGATATAACGAACTTCGTTTTTTTTTTTTGTTTTCGACCAGGTTTCATTCAAAGTCTATCTTCTCCGACAGTTTTCATAGAATCCGGCTGGAAATTTTTGACAATATGGCTGAATGTACTGCCCATAGTCGCTCGTGGTCCGATTTTTGATTTTCAAAAAAAATGAATTTTTGAGATGTTTTTGAAAATTTCAAACGTCCGTTGCTCGGCAACGGATGGGTGCATAGCAACGGTTCTCATTTGCACACAACTAGGTCATGGTATGAACCTACCAACCAAGTTTCATCGAAATCGCCATTGTATTAACGGAGCACTGGACCGAACAGTCATACATACATACAGACAGACAGACAAACATATCGACGGAAATACTGATAATAAGGGTAGACTAGATCAACTGCCCAATAAGGCCTGTAAACCCCAAATAATTGTGCCAAATACTAGATTTGTCGCTTGGTCCACCATGATGGTGGCTTGAGCAGACTCAGGTCATGTAGGATGGCAGCTGGTAGTGATGAGGAGTGCTGAGGAGCAATGATTGTTTTTATGGACTTCACAGGGACTGCCTTTCCAGCACGCAGCTGGTCCCTCTCATTGACTGCCTGCTGGTGTGGCCAGCACCTTCGTTCGGGCCATCCGACCCTTGAAAAAGTGTTCTGCCCCTCTCCAGGACTGTACAGCCAACTATGCTACCATGGCTTGCAGTCTGCCGACCAAACAATTCATTATGTTGTTTTCATAAGCGCAGCGTACTTTGCACGTGCCGTTAGTGCCCAAATCCTCACCTGGCCTCGCCTATTACAGGAGCTTTTACAAAATAAATTACCCGATTCTGCTCTCACAATCACGACCCCGTCGGTGCATATTTGACAAAATGACTTGTTGACAGTTTCACCGATACAGGCACAATCTAAGCTACTCGATCACATAGTCTGAAATGGATCTACCTATGGATCACCCCCCTTCCATGTAATACTACATATATTTCAGTTTAAATCTCCTCCAAACTTGGGCCTTCTCACCTGAGCCCCGATTCCTCTTTAGTTTTTTTTGTTGTACAGGATCTAAGGCTGGTAGTGGAGTTGCCACACACACACGTATCTCACAACCATGGACATACAGATGATACACGAGACACAACACAGTACTGTTCGATGAGACAAACACAGCCAATGAAATTGGGGGAAGTGTTGTCCCTTCCCGGGGCACTCTGAGTACCAGTGACGCCACAACAGTGGCACCAGCAGGGCATTTCCTAATGTAAGGATGAATTTCCTCCTCCCTATAGATCCTAATGTAAGGGGATTGTCCATGTTCTTATCCTTTCAAATACCAAGCAAGGAAGCAGCACATACCATTTTTAAAGTGTTTGGGATGACTCGGCCAGGGTTTGAACCGTCGACCTCCCAGACTCAGAGCATACGCTTGAAGCATTATGCCACCAAGTCTTGTAAAAGCGGGATTGCCAGACTTGAGAAGCAAAGTGGGCTTCACAATCCAATACAACTTTGTATAAGGAGAGATCCAAAGTTAAGTGTCCCATTTGGAATCCCATTCAATTTGGAGTGAAGAAAGATCAGTTTCAACTTAAAATATTTTCTTCAAAGCTACCATTAATGCCAAAAGGGTCAGGTTAGGTTAGGTCAGGTATGGGAGCTTTCGCCGGAGCTCCGTCTGGCCATCCCCCTGACAGATGCCTGGCCCACCCCATCTCCTTTAGATGCCGATCAATCTGACGCAACCACGAGGCACTTGGGCGGCCCATTATCTTCCAGTCACGAGGCTCCCTCGCTGAAAGAATCTGGTGAGCAGGATCAGCGTCAGGAAAACAAGCCATATGTCCACCAGCCGCAGCCGACGCTCAGACTATGCAGGGAACAAATGACATTTGAGTCTCCCTCTAAGCATCCGCTCGGACATAAAGTCCGACCAGTGATAGCCAAGGATTCTCCAAAGAGACCTGGTGCCAAAGGAATTGAGTCTCCATCTCAGGTCCCTGGTCAGAGTCCAAATCTCACATCCGTAGAGCAAGACTGGAAGCATCAAGGACCCGAACACTCGGACTTTTGTCCTCCTGCACAGGTACCGGCAGCACCACACCCCATGATCCAATGAATCCATGACTCACCAGGCCCGACCCAGACATCTATTGACCTCTGGCTCACAGCCGGCAGAGACATGAATATCACTGCCAAGGTAAGTGACTCTGTCCGTGACCTCAACATCCTCACCACAAACAGGTACAGACAAGACAGTCAGCATCCAAGATGTCATTGAAAGCCTGGATCTTAGTTTTGACCCAGGAAACCTGTAATCCTGGTGCCTCTAACTCCTCATTCAGCACCTCAAAGGCCCCCAATAGGATATCTAGAGTCTCTGCAAAGATGACCGCATCATCTGCGAAATCAAGGTTTGAGATATTGACATTCCCAAACGATGCACCGCAGCTTGATCTCTCTGACATCCTCCACAGAATCCAGTCCATACAAGGGCTGAAAAGTGTTGGGGCCAGTACACACCCCTGACGAAACCCCTGATGCTCAGATCAAAATCTGAGCTCATTAAAGGGGCCCACTGAGGAGAGGGGTGGTAGGGGGTTTGATCCCCCCCAAAATAGGTATTTGCTCTCTTCTGCAAAACTTCACATACAATTTCGATGAAACTTGACCACAACCTTCATTACCCGTAATGCACCAAAGTTTGTTCAAGGCATTAAAAAAAAATTAGGGTCTATGGGGATCTGTTGGTGGGGGGGGGGAGGGGTTGAGTGACTGTAGCTCCTGGTCCAGGTGAGCTTCAGGATGTGCCGTCCTATTTTTAAAATTCTCTATTCAGTATATGATGACTTTCTTCAATGTTCACAATGCTCTATTGCACTCACCTCGATGGTGCCAGTGGCTGTCAGGATGGCCTAGAGATACACACTCACCTCGATGGTGCAAGTGGCTGGCAGGATGGCCTAGAGATACACACTCACCTCGATGGTGCAAGTGGCTGGCAGGATGGCCTAGAGATACACACTCACCTCGATGGTGCCAGTGGCTGGCAGGATGGCCGAGAGATACACACACTCACCTCGATGGTGCCAGTGGCTGGCAGGATGGCCGAGAGATACACACTCACCTCGATGGTGCAAGTGGCTGTCAGGATGGCCTAGAGATACACACTCACCTCGATGGTGCCAGTGGCTGTCAGGATGGCCTAGAGATACACACTCACCTCGATGGTGCAAGTGGCTGTCAGGATGGCCTAGAGATACACACTCACCTCGATGGTGCCAGTGGCTGGCAGGATGGCCTAGAGATACACACTCACCTCGATGGTGCCAGTGGCTGGCAGGATGGCCGAGAGATACACACACTCACCTCGATGGTGCCAGTGGCTGGCAGGATGGCCGAGAGATACACACACTCACCTCGATGGTGCCAGTGGCTGGCAGGATGGCCGAGAGATACACACACTCACCTCGATGGTGCCAGTGGCTGTCCGGATGGCCTAGAGATACGTACACTCACCTCGATGGTGCCAGTGGCTGGCAGGATGGCCGAGAGATACACACACTCACCTCCGAGCTGTTTGGACTCTGAGTCTCAGCCCAGTTATAAACTGTCGTTCTGGTGTTTCGCAGGCAGGGCGATTCATCTATGTGTGTGCCGTCCCTCGGATGCATGTTAAACTGGGCATCCACTCTGCCATCATCAGTTGGTGGACGTTCAAGATCCCACAGTGTCCTTCATGAAGAGTAGGCAAGTTATCACCGGCACCCTGTACAAATTCCTGCCTTGTCTAACTGCACGAAAGGCAATGGCAAACCATCCAGCTTAACCTTTGCCAAGAAACTTCTTCGACATCACCAACACTCAGTAAAAAGTGTGGTACATGTCATCTCGTGGAATCTAAATGTTAGCATTGCAAAATGTTGGAAGTAATTTGTCTGTTTTTTTTTTCTTTTTTCTTCCCTCAATTTCTGTGTTTTTATCCCTTGCGAGTTCAATGCAGCAAATTTGAATTTGTGAACAAACAATTTTGAAGATTCCAAAATGCTGACAAAAGTGGTTACACCGTCCCTTTTTCCAGCGAAGCTAATTTCTATCAAAAGATTTTCAACCTCAGTATAGATTACTTGTGTAAACATCCTCCTCCTCCTCCTCCTCCTCCTCCTCCTCCTCCTTCTCATCCTCCTCCTCATTCTCCTTCTTGCATCTGGCAGCTTGGCTGCCAGGTAGGTATCGTTTTGTTGGGGCACAACTATGCCACTGATGCAGTGCTCCTATACCAGTACACTGGTACTCATTTTGCCGACCTTGGAAGGATGACGGGCTGAGTCACCCCCACCTGATGTTAATTCAGCAGCCAACAGGGCTTGAACTCAGAACCCTAAGATCCCAAGCCAACCAACCGAACCACTCCTAACCACTAGGCTTTGTAAACATCATAAACGAAAGGTAAGCAGCCACCCTTCTCAACCTTATCATGAACTTGAGGCTCGCTGACTTGCATCGTCAGAAATGTGTTCATTATTTATTTTTCTCAGTTTACACCAAGTTTACACCAATGTAGCACAACCGCCTCTTCGGCGAGAAATTGAAGCTGCGTTCTCAGGTTCTTCTCACGACCTTTTATTTTTTGTGATTTCTCTTCATTTGTACAAAATCTCGGCCCATAGAAGAGTGGAGTGATGGAAGGTAAAATGGCAATGCATCGACATTCGGGCAATTGGTTCACAATTGGATTCAACAAGCAAGGGATAGAGAAAGAGATAGAGATAGGGTGGTGGCGGCGGTTGAAAGGTGCTTGGGTGGGGAAAAGGAGGAAACACATTCATCTTCAAGTAAGAGGTGGGGTATGGTTAATGGTGGTAGAAAGGATCACAGGTTGGGGTGTGGGATGGCAATGGTAAACAATGGTGCACTCCCCTCTTGAAGCCCTGGAGGGAAGGATGCAATTGAATTGCCTCTTGAAGGCTGTTCCACAAATAGTAGAAAAGACAAATTAAAGAGTGAGGTCATACGGCGGTTCGAAATTTTTTTTTGCCATCATTGGATCTTGGGTCCAGGGGAAGTCGTGGGTGATTGCCGAGGTTAAGCTGGTGTGAGGCCTACCCTTGGTGATAGTTTTGTGATTGCAGATATCTAGTTACCTCCGCCACAGAAGGTGAAGGAGGTTATGTTTTCACCCCTTTCTGTCTGTTTGTTTATTTGTTTGTTTGTGTGCAGGATATCTCAAAAAGTTGTGGACAAATTTCAATGAAATTTGTGAAATGTATGTGAAGAGGAGGAGGAGGAGGAGGAGGAGGAGGAGGAGGAAATTGGGACCATACTCTGTGCAGAGTGTTGGTGCTGCTTGAGAAGTCTCCTTGGCTATTGGATACAATCCTGGACGGGTCGCCACTCCGACACAGTATTCCAGCAAGCTGGCACTCATTTTGCCGACCTCGGAAGGATGACAGGCCGAGTCAACCCCACCTGGTATTAATTCAACAACTGAGCGGGATTTGAACTCAGGACCCTAGGATCCAAAACCCACCACCCTAACCATTAAAGCCAACACCAGGCATATTTGTGAAGCTGCAATACAAATCATGCTCATCATGGATTCAGAAAACGAAAGTTTTGAGAAGTTAGCCATGCTGCGTGTGGTTGAGGGTACAAGAGGAAGAGGCGGACCTGTACGCGCTGGCTCAATGGATTGGGTAAAGGCTGAACCAAGCTCTCTCTGCCAGAGCTTGAAGCAGTGCAGGATTGGGATGTTTGGAGAAATCTGATCATGAATATCACCAAAAAAGTCGGACACGACTTGAGGGAACTCGATAACTCACTAGGTAACGTGAAGGTAAAAGCAATTTTAAACTAGGAACCTCCACTGTTTTTATATGTCGTACATCAGGACTTCAAGCAATTCTAAGTTAAAAGCAAAGACATTCTAATGTCAAACTTTTTGTGGTTCGACAAGTAACTTTGAACGAACGGACAAAATATGCACCGTGATTGTCGGGGTGTGTATCCATGAAGTATTTGTCAACATTCATCTGTTCGTTCTCGTGGGTCCTCCGGCCAGTGAGCAGCGTCTCCTTTTCCTGCTTGTACCTGGTGGATTCCCCATTATGTCTGGACCTTGTGCCCGTAGCTCCGGAGCCGAGGCAGTAAATTTTGCCGCACCTCTTTAGTGTTTGTTTGCGGAGCGGAACGCCTGTACGAAAACTATCATAGCCGACCTCGGCTCATGTTCTGAGGCTTGTGTACCCTCTGGCGAAGGAGGCATTTGAAGCGAATCGTTTGTCATCGGGCATGCCAAGTCTCTCATTGCTCTGCAACGTTTCATTCATCAAGTTGAAATTCTGTGATAACACTCCTTAGTCTTTGCAAAGTATTTGGATGAAAGGTTGTTTTTTTTTTTTTTCTTTCTTTCTTTCTTTTTTTGTAGTATCTCTGGTTTGTGGAGGAGCTGAAATACAAATCATGAAGACACACACATGGACACAAGTACATCAGACAACATTGCACTTGACTTCAGGCAAACACAACCGCTGGGTTTGAGCAAGCGACATAACTTCTAAGGCACTCTGGGTTCCGGTGATGCAGGTTATGATGATGTTTTTCTCTCTGCACCCAGCAGGGAAATCGAGGAGAAATTCCCTCCCGCACATGGTTACGAGCTAACCCAGGGAGTTTGTCCATACTTTATCTTTTAAATGCCAAACTCGAAGTCTGGGAGCTCGGTGGCTCGATTCTGACCCTGGCCGAGTCATTTTCAAGTCTTTGCTAGTACTTGGCCAGGGATCGGAATCGAACCGGCGACGGCCGACCTCCCAAACTCGAGAGTTTCGATATCTCGTATCTGCCCGTGTTTGCCTGTCCCTGGATTGTTCCACAGTTCCAGATCGAAATTTGAAAAGTTGATGCTGGAGGCAAAGACAACACAGGGGGATTATCATGCACCATCACCCCCAAAAAGGCAGTGCACTGCTCACGTGGGTTTTCCCAAGTTTATATTAACAGAAGGCCTGAACAGGGAGGAGAAGGTATTGCTTTCGCAGCTGTGGGGTTGTGTACATGTTCTGTAAGCAAGGAAGGGACGAGTGAAATGGAGAAATAAAAAAAATTGGAGAATGAAAGGTGTGTGTGTGTGTGTGTGTGTGTGTGTGTGTGTGTGTGTGTGTGTGTGTGTGTGTGTGTGTGTGTGTGTGTGTGTGTGTGTGTGTGTGTGTGTGTGTGTGTGTGTGTGAATCAGGTGAAAGAAAACTCAAAAAGGGAGGAGGTGAAAGCGGGAAGCAGGTTGGGAGAGTCGAAGGAGGATGTATGTTTATCAAGAGGAGAGAGGTTGAGCAAAGGTCAAAACGATGTCATTTGTGCGGATGTAATACTCGGTAAACAATGGTCTTTAAAAGTGTGTTGGACCACATGACCTCTGCCACGTTTCACTTTTGGGAATGATCCATTGTATTATTCATCAACTGGTTTTGCAACTTTCTTCTGCAAGGAAAAATCTTTTGTTTCTCAATAACCATTAATCTTCCAGCTTGAAAGACACTCCCTCACAGTAGTTGTGTAATATAGTCTCGACCAACTTTTCGGTGAATTGTGATAGTCAGGTCAGAACTTTTTACTGACGAAATCTAAAGATTTCATAAGTATATTGATTACTTCCGTCCTCTGTGTTTGTTTGTAGGCACGATAACTCGAGAACGGAAGAAGCTACCAATGTCAAATTACACCACGTGATTCAGGAGGGTGATGGCGAGTGATGATTAGATTTTGGTCAAAATCGGTCAAAGGTCAAGGTCACAGTGAGGTCAAACATTCGATTTTTGATGGTTTGGTGCAGAATCATCGTATAAATTTCTGGTTTGCGTCGCTACCTTCTCTAGAGACAGCTTTTATAAGACGAGGTCAGAGGTCAAGTTGACGATTTCCTAAGTACCAGTCTATGACTGCTTGTTTGTTTGTCTGTTTGTCTGTTTGTTTGTGTGCAGGATATCTCAAAAAAATTGTTGACGGATCTGGATGAAATTTTGTGGACAGTTTTTCAGTGTATGACAAGGACGAACTGATTCGATTTTGATGAAGATCCGGATCCGGATCCGACTACTAGAATTTTTGAAGTAATTCTTCACCATTGAGAGATGGGATGAAAAACGATATATAGCACGATATCTCAAAAAGTTGTGGACGGATTCGGACGAGACTTGGTGGACAAGTTGTGTGGATGACCACGACAAATTGATTCGATTTTGCTGAAGATCCGAATCCGGATCTGGATATGAGAATTATTGAATTTTTAAAGTGATTCTTCTCCATTGAGAGATGGGGCCAAAAACGATATAGTCCTGTAGAGCACGATATTTCAAAAATGTATTGGACCCGATATGTTCTCGTGGATCAGGTAGTATGTGGCGGAGCTATGTGCTCTACTGAGTGCTCTTCTAGTTACATTCGTTTCTTCCATGCATTGATTGACCCTAAAGCATATGTTTTCAACTTTAAAGTAAATGACCAAACCAGCAATTGGTGTTCATTTGGACGCAGCGCAAGGCTGCGGGGTAGCATCATTGGTCGAGTATGTGGCTGTACCGCCAATGCAGTGCCCTCTTTAGATTAGTGCAGGAATTTGTAATTTGTTCAGTGTGCCGGCGATAGCTCACCTCCTCTTCACTAAGGACACCATTGCAGTCCATGGAATTTCAAACATTCGTCTCCAACACAAGATTTCAAGACTATCAATCGTCTTGCTTTATCGTTGTCCATGACTCGCATCCATACATTGCAAATGGAAATACCAGTGTTCACCAGCCTCCTCTTAGTTCATGGTTTTTTCCCGCTCGCCGAGGGAGAGGGTATTGTGTTTGGGTTCGTTTGTTTGTCTGTCTGTTTGTTCATTGGCAAAAAATAAATAAAATTTTGACAAGTATGTTGATCACCTCCGTTTGTTTGTGTTTTTGTATTGTGCGTTTGTGTGTGTTTGTTTGTTTGTCTGTCCGCTCGCCTCCAGCCCAAACCGTCAACCGATTGTTCTGAAATTTAAGAGATTAATGTCAGCTTTATTTTCAGAAATTTAAGAGCTTTATTTCATTTCGGCACATGCGATAACATAGTCAATCTCTTAAAATAAAGCAGAATTACAAAATTTAAGCTCCGGATTTGAACTCGGCAGCAGTTGTGATGCTCGAAAAGTGTTCATTTGTCCAATTTGGACATTGCTTGGGTGTTTGCGGGTGCATAGTTTTATCGATGGCAATTGGTAATCGCTTGCCAAGCCAGGCGTTCCATTGGAGTGCTTAAGCCACTTACCAAGCTGTACAGTTTGTGTCAATCGATAACGGTACAGTTCGTGTCCCGATCGGGATGTACTAAAACAGCGCACACGGACATGGTACATTTGGGTAGATTTGGATCATATAGGGACTCTCTGCAGGTGTGTGGACACGCCATGCCTGTTGTGGGCGCCGTGGTGGCAAACTTTCATGCCATATCTTATGGAGGTTCTATCAGGTTTTCTTTTGTCTTCGCGGCTGTTTCTCAAGCAATTGTCTTTCGGATTTGCTTTACAAAGGTTAATTGTTTCTCTTTGTGAGTTTCAAAGGAAAATGTATTTGGGAACGCCTGATTTCTGAGCCCTTTGCTGGATTAACATGTCTTCTAAATTACCGAGCCAAATTATTTTCTACCCGTCACGCACAGGTGTTTATAAAGATTAATATTTGTGAACATATCCCTGAAACGTCAAACGTGTGTGTGTGTGTGTGTGTGTGTGTGTGTGTGTGTGTGTGTGTTTTCATAAAGCATAACATATTCTCTCTGCTAAAGCCCCTTCCCCCACACCCTCTCTCTGTCTGTCTGTCTGTCTGGATGTGTCTGGACAGGAGTTTGTGTTTGTCTCTGGACAGCTCGGCTCCGGACGTGTCCGGGCGATCGGAGTACAAATGCAACGTGTCGGCGATTGACAGATATCAGTCCAAGCAGACAATCAAGACAGATAAATCGAATAACAGAGCAGACCAATCAATATACTAACATTCTACTTGTGAATCTTCGATTTCGCAATTAGGTTACAAAGAATACTCTTCACGGCCCATGCAGTTAATTTGGGTCATGTTTTATATGTTAATGGGAGATGTATTTGTCCTGCAGATAAGTGAAAGATAAATATAGGCTAACATGAAAACTGATTTTTATCTTTTTGTACTTTTATTACAATCTGTTCAAGCAAAACCTTGGATTAGAACGCATCATGTCCAAAGCTGTGAAGTCAATCTTACAGCAATGTGGACACACTTGTGTGTAGCAAGCTTTGAAGATTACGTACACTTTCGGCCGATGTGCAAGCTAAATAAATATTAGCGAAACTAATGGAAGACTTCAGAAAGTGTCATTTGCACATACTGCACTCATTTTTCGGATTTTTATGGAGCACAGTCGAGGCTCATAAAAACAACAACCTGAAAGTGCAAAGCCAGGGTGTCGCGCTTTTAACTGGATCACATCGGTGGGGTGCACGCGCGTGTCATGGAAAGTATCTGGTTGAATGATTGCACAAGAGGAGACAGGACTGAACAGGATGTAAGCCAGAAGGCTGCTCCACCGAAAAGCCAACAACCACTTAAGTGGTGACGTATCTGTTTGAGATGAAGCAGTGTTCAAGTTATTACTTATTAGTTTGACTGGCATCCAAAGTTGTGTCAGTAATGACCATTGTAGCAGGAAACTTTATTACCCCCATTTGCCCAAACCATCAGGTTTGTACACCTGACTTTGTGAAGTTATTTTTTTGGGGAGATTCAAAATCACTTCTGGGAAAAAGATTCTTATTTTAAAACGAGTGTGAAAAATGCATGCAACTACTTACATAAGGAACATAATAAGATGGAGCATGATGCTTCCCCGAACTTCCCCTGGCAGGAAAGGTGGAAACAAGCTGCCCCATCCCCCCCCCCCATTGTATATGTCAACAAGCTGGGTGTCAGGATTGCGTTCGTAAACCATCAAGAAGACTGATGTTTAAAGCTGTAGCAAAAATTAACCTGAGAGTGCACCACGGCAATGATGGGCCAGATGGCCTCATTTCCTTGTTTGAGGTCGATTTCTTGATTTTCAGATGTACAAACACATACGTAGAGGGAATTGTGGGGATAGGAAGGAGGGGTTGTACCCATAATCTGACACTGGGTACCCCCAGCACGTATAAAAATTCTGGTGGAGATTGGCCCAACTGTTTCTCTCTCGATGATCCGGACCGCCAAAGACACTTAAGATACCTAAAACCCCCAAGACCCTGAAGATGCCCAAGAACCTTGAGACCCCTAAGAACCCTCAAGACCCCTTTTACAAATATGACCCTTTTGATTTTGACACTTTAGACCCCTTCACCCTTTTGACCTTTTATATCCTTTAGGCCCCTCGAACTTTTAGACCTTTACATCCCTGAAGTCCCTTTATAACCCTTAGACCTCAACAACATTTAGACCCATTAGACCGTTCAGACATGATACAGCTTTGACCCTTGACCATTTAGAAATTTTGACCACTTAGACCTTTTTTTTACATGCTTGAGAGATTAGACCCCTGAGACCTTAACTACGATTGGAATGTACCCTTTAGACCCGTAGACCATCTAGATTCTCGAACCATTTCGGCACACACCACAGAAACATCTATAGTCTTCTTGCAGAACCATCTCATTCCGACAGATGGGAACGCCCAGTTTCACGTCTATCCGAGGGACGGCACACACATTGATGAATCACCCTGTCTGTGAAACACCGGGCCAACGAGATTCAAACCCAGGCGAGATGGCTGAGAGGTGAGTGTGTGTACCTGTAGGCCATCATGTATGTATGTATGCATGTATGTGACTAGCTCTTCCATGAGTCTCTTTTATGTAGACCAAAAAATGAAATCCTCTTCAGTCCTTTTTTTTACAGTCGAGTGAACCATCTGTCTCATTCACCGTACTTAACCATATCATCAGCCAGAAAGACCTTTGTTGCAGACATTCAGGATGCTCAACATAGAACGAGGACCGATGAAGCTATCAGGGATGGGACTGGGCAGCAATCTTGCCTCCACCTTCCTCTAATGTGCCCACAGATGCTTGGAGTGAAAATGTGTATTGTTGCTGTTTTATTCAGAAGGGTTACCGACGGAGTCCTTCGGTTTCCTCCTCATAATAATTTTTTTAATTTTGCGACTTGCTCATGATTATCACTGAACATGTGCAAGGGAATGATTCCGATTGATGTACTCGCTCTGTCCTTACGTGAACTGCCGGTTGGTGGAAACGCAGGTCAAAACATTGTAAACACGTCGGCATTAGGAGTGGTATATTGACATTTCAGGACATGAGGTTCCTCGGGTGGACAGTCAGTACAAGGACAGAGCGAGTGGGAATTTGGAGTGGTATATTGACATGTTGGAACATGAGGTTCCTCGGGTGGACAGTTA
>NC_140972.1:15634383-15656883 GCF_056783735.1 Eptatretus burgeri
GGAATGGTTTACCCTCGCTCTGCCAAGTGCAGTGCTTATATTTCGACATAAATATGCTGATTTAGGACTAGTCGTTCATGTTGCAGGCTGTGACCGTTCAAAGTTTTGGATGCAGTATTATCTCAGGTCGCAACAGTGCAAAGGCTTCCCCATTGAATTACCATGACCGGCCATTGTTTAATTATTTTGGGGCCTCCTGTGAAATTGGTGACGATCTTGACTCGGCACAACGACTCTTGACCACCTGCAACAGAGTTTACCGTTGTAAGTGGAAAGGCAGTCGGCAACACGTGTGGAATGGTGTTCCGACCTCACAAAAAGAATTTTAAAAAACGGTGACACCATCAAACAGATGATGGCTATCAACATGGCTTCAACCAAAGCCAGAGCTTTTGTATTTCATGTTCAGGACTATCCGTATTTGTTTTAATTGGCACTCAATTGGATAGTTGGCAGTCTTCTTGCCTTTGTGATGCCTTGTCAAGGGTTCAATCCATGACATCATCACATTAATTTGACTATTCTGATATGGTGCCAGCAAAGGTTGTGGGACATTATACATTACCCCGTAACTTTTGAAATGGCAAAAGCAGTGTGTGCTGTTATCCTCGAGTTTTGCACTACTTGGGGTTAGTTGCATATTTAGCATGACATGCAATAGTTGTAACTGCTGGCAATGTTGTTAGTCACAAGCTATTGTGATAACTCATGATTTATTTATTTGAAAAATGAATTTGAGCGGCTGCATTCCATCAAGGGTACACCACTGATCCCGATCAAGAGTGTCTGGGATCACTAAAGTAAAAATCAACTTCCTTGAGCTTAGAACATGCGGGACATTGAATATAATAAGGAGCTGATGCTCTCGGTCCCCCGCCTTTTGGGTGGTATGAGGAATAGATCGGTGTAATATGAAAGCAAAATCTTGAACATTTCTTGAAATATCGCGTACACAAGCCAAGGATGCTACGGCAACATAATTGATCCAATCATAGCTGTGATCTTATCTGGTTGAGATAATGTCGTGAGGAATAGATATCTGCAATATGAAAACAAATGTTCAACGGTTTTTGAAATATGTCATACACAAAAGTGGACAGATGATCGGTCAGTCATGGACGGGTGATCGGTGGGTCGGTCGGACGGAACTCATTTTAATCGTCCCTCGTCTCTGACCTTGTCGGTATTTTATCCTTCAAAAAATATTTTCAACTATTTTCAAAAATGAAAATAAATGAGGTATTTTATCTTAATTGATTGAAATACTAGAACATTAAATTTTATGGGAATGTACAATTACATGTATTCGATGTTTTTAGAACATTTAGTCAAGTTGCCGTACAAATCATTGGTATCTTCTGCGGTGAGGCTGAGTCTTTGGGCCTCTCACTCTCTCACCGCAGGCAGGTCGGTGGTCTTTCTGTCTTCTACAGTCTCCTCTCCGGTCTTGCGCCCCCTGCTCTGTCTCCATCTAACCCCCCCCCCCCATATTTCTGCAGGACACTCAAGGTCCGGCAGCAACCCCCTTCTGGTGAAACTACCAAAATCACGAATCACTGCTCACCTTCACTCTTTCATTCCTCTTTTTTCCCGCCTTTGGAATAAACTCCCTCACTCTCTTCAATCCCATTCATCCCTACAGGTCTTCAAAACAGCTGTTCACCACCACCTCTTATCTTCTCCCATCCAAAGCCTCGATCTTTTCTACCCCCATTAATCCACCCCAAACCCACCTCCTTCAAATTCCCTGCCTTCCTTCCCAAAGGTTCCCTGTCGTGTATGGTCCTGAAAGTCCCTGCGGTATCCATCTTGTATTCCCCATGTTCCCCGCCTCATCCCTCTCCCTTCCACAGATCTCCTAATGTCTCTGATCCTCACTGTTTTGTCCTCCTCTTATCTCCTGCCCCCCACCCCCCCCCCCCTTGTTGTGCGTTGTATGTTAGCTCTCTTATGAGCCTCATCAATGTATACAAAAAAAAAAAGAATACATCTTGTCCTCAAAAAGCCACATTGACATCCGAAAGCATTCCTTTCAAAACATGTTGCCAATTCATTCCCCATAATCTGGAAATCTTTTCGACAGAATGACGTTCATGAGCTAACTGGTGTCAATCAGACTTGCTTACTCCTGCAGAGCCAATGGTGGTGAAACGTGGATGGCTTGAGAGTGAAAGGGCTAACGAGGGACGAAGTGGTACTTGAAAGTCAACGACGATGTCAAATACTCGTACTTCTCTTGGTGGAAGTAGAATTGTGTCAGGCCCAGAAAAGTGCACCGTGTCTATTTTGTACATTCTTTTTGCTTCGGGGTATTGCACAAATTCTTCATGAACCTCCGCCATCGAAGATTGGAGGTTACTGTTTTCACCCCTTTCTGTTTGTTTGTTTGTTTGTTTGTTTGTTTGTTTGTGTACAGTATTACGGAAAAACTCCTCGACGGATTTCGACGAAACCTGGTGGGGGGATTAGGTATGGTCCAAGGATCATGCCATTAGATTTTGGACTCGGTCCAAAATCCAATATGGCTGCTATGGCGGCCAATTTGAAAAAATATTTGAATTTTTTTTTTTTTGCATTTCTACATGTTTTAAGTGATTTCCAACCCCCCCCTCCCCAAAAAAAAAATTGTTAGAGAAAAAAAATTTTTGCAACTTTTTTTCAGCAAAATTTCGATTTTTTTTTTTGCATTTCTACATGTTATAAGTGATTTCCAACAAAAACATGCCAAAATTATAATTGCGGCTGATTTTGGAACTTCAGGTGGATATACCCACGTAAAATCAATTTGTCTCAAGGAATCTAGTTATGACGAATGAATTGAGTATGTAAAAGTTAAAAGTAAAAGGGAAAGTTGCAAACTATAACTCCGTGAGCACTGTTGACGTCAAATTGAATGAATAGGATATCAGGTTCACTTGAGTGACCTCACAGTATTGGCGGCGGAGGTTTTGCACTCTACCGAGTGCTCCCCCTCTAGTTGAATGGTTTGTTTTGCCATGTATTTTTAAAGTATCTGTGGTTCATGAAAATCTTGTTTATGGTCATTTGCTCAGGAGATGTCAATTACAGGGTGCACTCAAGCAAACCACACCAAACAAGGTTGAAACCACTCCCCAAGTCACGGAGTCAGTTTTGGCCCTGATGCTGAGTCGTTGGACTAAACAAGCGATTTGAACAAATGTTCGTGAAACAGGATTCTTGGTAATGTTGGTATACGACGTACTTTATAGCCGTACTCACATTCTTAATAATACATCCTTTTCGACATACTCACATTCTAATAGTACGTACTTTATGGACGTGCTCACCTTGTAAGAGTACATACTTGTAACAAATTTGAGTGGTGGTAAATTTTATACCTGCGACATAATCGGTGTTTTACATGTTTTGGATGGCCTTGACCTTTGACTACTTTTGACCGCATTTTACACACGCACACACGTACGACAAATATGCTGTGTAAGTTTCATTTTGAGATCTTGAAAACGTTTTGAGATATGGCAAAAATACAATCATATAAACGGAATATATATATATATATATATATATATATATATATATATATATATATATATATATATAATATAAATTTTTTTTTGAATTCGTAAACATCAAAAGGCACGAGTTCACCACTTGCTTGATCTGTGTATCAAATTTCGTAAAGATATCTTGAGGGAATTTGTAGTTAAGCTCCGGAAACGAAATGTGACGGACGGTCAGACGAATAGACTGACGCAACTTATGTCTATATCAATTCACAAGTAGCAAAAGGCACCAGTTCAATTTATTCTTGATGTGTGTACCAAATTTCATAAACAAATAGTTAATAGTTTTGCAATTATGCTTTGGAAACAAAGGTTAACCTCAATTATTTCTTAATACCCAACTTGTTTCCATGGAAAGTGACAGAATTTTTTTTGGGGAAATCTCTAAATATCAAAAGGCACCAATTCACCACTTGCTTGATATGTGTACCAAATTTCGTAAATATATCTTGAGGGGATTTATAGTTAAGCTCCGGAAACAAAATGTGACGGACGGACAGACGGACGGATGGATGGATGGAACCCATTTCTATATCCCCCGCCAACTTCGTCGGTTGGCGGGAATAAAAAGTCCCATTTGATTATAATGGGATGGAATTGTTGGCGTGGAAACCGTTTATGCATCAAAACGGCTAAATTGATCAGTCTGATTTTTGGTCAACCAATTCAATGACCCGATGTGCGAATCATCCTGTTCACATTTCAAGCAAATCTGATGAAAAATGATGATTTTTATGTGACGTTGACCTTTGACCCTTTGACCTCAAAAACAGCAGGCTTCCATCTTTTGAATAGCTCTTTCGGTTGGTTAAGTTTCGTGAACATCGATTTAGAGTGTTACCTGTAGGTGACTGACAGACAAACAAACATACTCGGGAAACATACAGTACTGTATACTGTCCAAGCGAATCTTCGATCTCATAAGTATCAAACGGACCCGAATACAATACCCTCTCCTCGGGAGAGGGTAACAAGTCGGCTATTGTTATTTAATTAAATAATTAGGTAACATCTCCAGTTTGAAGCGTTTTCTTAACATTTCTTGAAGTAGTACATTGACTGATCAACACACAGAACCATTACAGTAGCTTTTCATTGTCTTTTGGGAACTTGGAGGCAAATAAGTCACCAAATCAATTCCCACATTAATGTATGTCTATCATGAAAAACATGTCACTAATGGTTCACATATAGTAAGAGTTCAACTGTCTCATTGATATTACTGATTGAGTAAGCCACCCATCACACACGGACATGTGAATTCGCAGAATACCCGTCGCACACAGATAAGTCTCCTTTATAAGCAGGAGAGAGGAGAAGATGATGTCCCTCGACAACAATGCACAAACACAGGAAAAAGACGCCACACAAATTGTAAAACAGGATTAACAAGAAGGGCATTTGGTTGAACATATATACCTCCGCCACACAATGCCTGATCCAGTAGAACATATCGGGGCCATTTTTTTTTTTTTGAAATATCATGCTATATATCGTTTTTGTTCCCGTCTCTCAAAGGTGAAGAACCACTTTAAAAATTAAATAATTCTCATATCCAGATCTGGATTCAGATCTTCACCAAAATCGAGTCATTTAGTCCTGGTCATACACACAACAAATCCACCAAGTTTCATCCGAATCCGTACACAACTTTTTGAGATATCCTGCCCACAAACAAACAAATAAACCAATGTCACCCGCAGGGTGACCCGTATCTTGCCAAAAGGTGACCACGTGTGACTTCTTTAAGGTCACACTGAGGTGAACAGAGCTGTTATCCACCAGGAGCGACTCCTTGAGGAATATCTGCCTACGAGAGATTCCGATGAGAATCGTTCTACAGAGTAACCATGAAAAATATGTGTTTGCCTCATAACGTCACCAAATGACGTCATAATGTCTCAAGCTTGACAGATCTAGAAAGCACTCATCGAGGTGTTCAATTTGAGGTACTACACGTTATGGTTCCTAAAACTTGAAAATTTGACCTTGGGGTCAAATATGTTTGACCTCAGGCGCTAACCATGAAGGTCAAGGCCAATCGCCACCAAAAATTAATCAGCTGAGCGCCAGACCATGAACTATATTCCCATGAAGTTTGAAGACGATCCGATCAAAATTACTCAAAAAATAAGGGTTTCGTCGACTCCCCTGATTTTTGCCAAAGTGACCTTGACCTTTGACCTTTGACCTTGACCTTCAAAATTCTGTGCACTGAAAGGGACCTCTGATATGCGAAGTTACAAAAATTTCCAATGACAACTGTGCTCTGCAGAGTGATTTATACGTGATTACAGACCAAAAAAACAAAAAAAAACAAAAAACGTATGAAGGTCAAGGCCAATCGCCACCAAAAATTAATCAGCTGAGCGCCAGACCATGAACTATATTCCCATGAAGTTTGAAGATGATCCAATCAAAATTACTCAAAAAATAAGGGTTTCGTCGACTCCCCTGATTTGCGCCAAAGTGACCTTGACCTTTGACCTTGACCTTCAAAATTTTGTGCACTGAAAGGGACCTCTATAGGCCTCTGATATGCGAAGTTACAAAAATTTCCGATGATAACTGTGCTCTGCAGAATTTTTTTATACGTGATTACAGACAAACAAACAAAAAAAAAAACATACAAGCTGACTAACATATCTTGCAAAAACTTCGTTTTGGCAAGATAACAAGAAAAAGATGTCGTGCAGAGCATGACACTTGCAAAATACACCCACTCTTCAAAGGTTGCCGTGGATACATCAAATTGTCCATTTCATCAAGATTAAAATTCACAATCTTAATCAAAGCTCAGGTCAATCGGATGAAAACTGATTATTTTTCAGATGAAATTTGATGATTTTAGGAGTTTGACCTTGAGTTGACATTTTGACCTCAAAAATAGTTGGTTTCCAAACTCAGTTATGCAATTGCTGCGAAATTTTCAGGTTAATCGGATGAAAACTGATTATTTTTCAGATGAAATTTGATGATTTTAGAAGTTTGACCTTGAGTTGACCTTTTGACCTCAAAAATAGTTGGTTTCCCAATTCGGTAATGGACTATGTAAAACCTGTTCAACTTTCAAGTTAATGCGATGTAAATTGATGATTTTTCAGATAAAAATTGATGATTTTAGGAGTTTGACCTTGAGTTGACCTTTTGACCTCAAAAATAGTTGGTTTCCAAACTCAGTTATGCAATTGCTGCAAAATTTTCAGGTTAATCGGATGAAAATGGATTATTTTTCAGATGAAATTTGATGATTTTAGAAGTTTGACCTTGAGTTGACCTTTTGACCTCAAATAGTTGGTTTCCCAATTCGGTGATGGACTATGTAAAACCTGTTCAACTTTCAAGTTAATAGGATGTAAATTGATGATTTTTCAGATAAAAATTGATGATTTTAGAAGTTTGACCCTGAGTTGACCTTTGACCTTTTGACCTCAAAAAATAGTTCATTTTCGCAATCCAGTGACACAATATGCAAATATTGTTCAAATTTCAAGTCAATTGGATGAAAAATGACAATTTTAGAAATTCGATCTCAAGATGACCTTTGACTTTTGATCTCAATCAATAGGTTTCTCAGTTGAGACTACCTCTACAACTTGGTAAAGTTTCATGACGATCAGTTTAGAATTTGATAGTGATAGCAGTGATATAGATAGCAGTTTAGCAGTGATAGACAGACAGACAGACAGACAGACAGACAGACAGACAGACAGACAGACAGACAGACACAGACAGACAAGCCGGTAGGCGACGAGGGATCTGCGAGGATCGAAGTGCTGGATACTATGTTTTTATTCTGACCGATCCACCGACGAAGATTCATTGCCAAGACGTATTGGTTCACATACAATTGTTCCTCTGCCTGGCAAGATTTTTCCTATTGCGTATTTTGCCAACTAGCACTCCTCATAAAAAATGACGGTAAATAGACACCCTATTTTTGAAGGACTACCATTTTAAAAATAAAACCTAAATCAAAAATCGGCTCGAGTAAAATTTTCTAAATATCTCGAAGTGTTTAATTCCGAAGTCTCGTTTCTCCACATTCAAAACTGAAGGACAAGTATTGAAAATAGTGAACGCGGTTTTTCGGCCGCTGCACAGCAACGGGTGGTTGCTCAGCAACAAAACTCAAACGCGCACACTCCCAGCTCATATGGCACCTGATCGCCAAGTTTCATCGAAATCGGTTTGCTGGTTCGTGCTGTGGAGCCTCGCGTTGCAGACACACACACACACACACACACACACACACACACACACACACACACACACACACACACACACACACACACACACACGGAAAACCTGACAATTACGGATATCTAGCGAATCCAACAGACAGAATAACAAAATCGACTGAACAATATACTTGAAAAAACTTCGATTTTGCATGTAACAAAGAGACAAAGAAACAGACAGACAGGGGTGAAACCACAACCTCCTTCCACCTTCGGTGGTGGAGGTAATTATCTTCTCACTTGGACATAATGCACATCGAAGGTAAAAATTCAACTTGTGGTTAAATTGGACGTTTCATGAAATGTTATCATGAAATTAGGAAACTTTGTCAAACTGTACTTAAGGTCGGTTGGCAACGTTAGGTGGGCCTGTAGACTTTGCAGCATTCCTCAAACCCATGGGCGGTGCAAGTTGGGAAATGGGTGTGGATGGCAAAACCAACTTGTGGTTCAATCTCCTGTAAAAAATAAAAAAATGAAAAAATAAATAATTGTGGTGTTTTTATAAGACAATCTTGTCGAACTGCGTTTAGGACAGCTTGGGGGAGCAATATTAAAATCTGATGCCCAGGTGCTATATTAAAGTTGTTCTGCATGCAGACTTACTGACACACACAGACATATACACACACACACACACACACACACACACACACACACACACACACACACACACACACACACACACACACACACACACACACACACACACACACACACACACACACCTATGCAGTCCCTTCGGGAACGAGCGAGGCTACCGATGTCTATCCCCAATTCAATGCTCAACTGGATCAACGAGCTTAAAATATCAGGACCAGCGAGCGTGCACACGACGTTCTTGGAAAAGTTGACCGATGCTGTGTACGTTCACTTTTTATGATTCTTCGTGGAGAAGTGTGTTACAAGAATGGAATCTAACCCCCTGCCGGCAGTTGTCGTCTGAACCACTTTGTCTGTTCATTTGGCTTCTTCAAACGTTTATGATCGAGAAAGCCAAGTGGTTTGTCTTTGGGCTTTTTGGACAGACATCGAGTAAGCTTCAAAGACAGTGCTCTGAACAAAGGAGTGTGCACGTAAGAAAGAAACCTGTTTGTACATGTTACCGAGAAATTGATATCTTCAAAGCGGCCACCACATGAAGCAATTTAAACGATGCTGATGGATTCCTTCCAGTAAACTGTTTGGAAGGTGCAATGGTGGTGTGCGTTTTGTGTAGGGGTTTCAACTTTCGACTCGTATTAATTGATCTAAACTTTTGTTGTCGTTCTAAAAAAATTAATATAACAAATCCGCGTGCAAGATTTTGATCGTCACGTGTTTTATAATCTTGCATCAATCACAACAAATTTATAAATCCAGAAGTTTCCCTCCAGCACATTATTATTATTATTATTCTCTGTTGACAGTTTGAACGGTGAAAGGTTTACTTGTCAAATTCAGTAAAAATTTTGACAAACAAGAATTTCATGCCCAAATGGCTCTACGCCATACAGCGGGTAATAGTTTGCATGCACTTTGTCGAAACCACCCATGTGTGGTCATGTGCTCTTGGATGCAACTGACGAGTTTCCGTGACGTCGAGATTGGAAACTCGTCTAAAGGAAGCTAGACGGCACAAGGTGGAGCGCATACCTCCACCAGGCTGAACAGTTTACGTTGTTTGTCCCACTGATCTGGATTCGGATCTGAACCGACATCGAATAGGCTTGTTTTTGTCACCTACCCAACTCACTCACCAAGTTTTGTCGTAACTTGTTCATAACTTTTTGAGATATCATGCTACATATCATTTTTGGCCCCATTTCTCAATGGTGAAGAATCACTTGAAAAATTCTTGTATCCGGATGCAGATCTTCTCCAAAATCGAATCGGCTTGTTCTTGTCACCCATCCAACATGTCCACCAAGTTGTGGCTGAATCCGTCGACAGCTTTTTCAGACATAGTGCTTACAGATAGACAAATATGAGTGATAACCTATACCTCCGTCCACCTTCATGGGCGGAGGTAATAAACCACCAGTTTCTAGCAAGAATGATATGAGCCTGTGTATGGGAGATGTGTGTGCCAGCTGCTGGCCAGGTGCTTGGTCACCTACAAAAGGTCGATCACCAGTGGGGGACGTTGCCAGGGGTGAGGAAAGTGGAGGGGGCACAGGGAGGGTTGAGATAGGAGATGGAGAATGAGGAAGATGTTCTGATGATAATAATATATTTCCTCACATGATATTACCATTATTGACAGCACTGTATCACTTTCTGCAAGGAGGGATTCCCTGTCATATTGTTGTGGGCCGGGGTTCAGAAGCGATAAACGACCACTAGGTGGAGCAGTATAGCCGTCTCCCACAGAACACCCGGAATTAAAAGGTCGTCACCCCGGATAACTCCGGAGTCGACGGGCCACTTGAACGACCGTGATCGCCAATTCTCTGACAGCGTGGGGTAGGGTCAATAGCCAAATTTCAACATACCTAAGTACCCACATCGTCAAATTACCAGGGAAATCACACCCTCGGCCGACTGTCCGAACGGAGTCGTGGGTACCGACCCGGATCCGGCGTAACCGAGCGGAGTTACCAGAGCCACGCCGGTCCCAATGACAACTAACAGCACCCACGGCCTTACTATTTCTCAAGCCCGAACCATGCGAGGCCAATGAAAGAAAACACGAACAACGAACTGGAACATTTAACACGGGGGTTTATTTATAAACAATAATCAGGGAGGGAGACACAGAGCAGAGTTATCCGACTTAAAGCAATGTAATGTACAATGAACACAGGGCACAAAGACAGTTTCTACTTACAGGATGGCGCCACACACACACACACACACACACACACACACACACACACACACACACACACACACACACACACACACACACACACACACACACACACACACGTGCGCACACACCCAAAAGAACTGGACCCTGTCGGGTCTTTATTTTGGCCTTTCAGCTCGGAGGGAAAGGAGAGCTGAAGGCAGGAGCTTATTCTTGCACCTGTCCGCTTCGTGCGGTCTGGTCGAGCTTGTCCAGTGGCAGGACTCCAACCCGCCGCCAACAACGCAGCACCAAGCACCAGGGACCAGGAACAACGCAACGGACGCCAGCCAGCACGAGAACGGACCAGTCGAGACGAGCACCCGCGGGTAGACGAGAACGCCAGCAGGCAAGACGAGGCTTCTTCTCTTTCTCTTGTTCTTCCTTCACGGCTCGCCACCCACTCTTTTCCATGATGGGGCGAACCTTCCCTTATCCCTCCCCTCCCCCGAGGGTCGAGGGAACCGCTCTGAGGGACTCGCCTCCGGATTGGACAAGGGGCCAACATCCCATCTGGCTGGGCGGGGCCGCCCCTGAGGAGGTCAGCCTCCTGATTGGACGAGGAGTCTCGGGGGGGGGTGTATGTCGAGGCATCTCGGAGGCCCACCCCCCAAAGAGGCTCTGTAGTAGCTTTCAGCGCACTGGCCTCCCATTGGCTGGGACGCGCGTGCAATGCTCGCCCTTCGCTCATTGGCTGGAGGAAACGTTCCATGCCCTTCCTCGGGGCGGAGCCTCGATCTGAGGCGATGGAGGCTCCGCCCACGCCTTCAGCCAAAAACACGTGGGCAATGGCGACCGGGTTGAGTGAGGGACGGTGCTGTTGTTGTTGTTGTTGTTGTTGTTGTTGTAGATGTATAAAACCTGACTATAAAATAACTCGCAGCGCACACGCGAAATTCCCATTAGACATACAGTGGGGAGAACAAGTATTTGATGCACTGCCGATTTTGCAGGTTTTCCCACTTACGAAGCACGTAGAGGTCTGTAATTTTTATCATAGGTACACTTCAACTGTGAAAGACGGAATCGAAAACAAAAATTCTGAAAATCACAGTGTATGATTTTTAAATAATTAATTTGCATTTTATTGCATGAAATAAGTATTTGATACATCAGAAAAACAGAACTTAATATTTGGTACAGAAACCTTTGTTTGCAATTACAGAGATCAGACGTTTCCTGTAGTTCTTAACCAGGTTTGCACAGACTGCAGCAGGGATTTTGGCCCACTCCTCCATACAGATCTTCTCCAGATCCTTCAGGTTTCGGGGCTGTCGCTGGGCAACACAGACTTTCAGCTCCCTCCAAAGATTTTCAATTGGGTTCAGGTCTGGTGACTGGCTAGGCCACTCCAGGACCTTGAGATGCTTCTTTCGGAGCCACTCCTTAGTTGCCCTGGCTGTGTGTTTCGGGTCGTTGTGATGCTGGAAGACCCAGCCACGCCCCATCTTCAATGCTCTTGTTGAGGGAAGGAGGTTGTTAGCCAAGATCTCGCGATACATGGCCCCATCCATCCTCCCCGCAATACGGTGCAGTCGTCCTGTCCCCCTTGCAGAAAAACATCCCCAAAGAATGATGTTTCCACCTCCATGCTTCACGGTTGGGATGGTGTTCTTGGGGTTGCACTCATCCTTCTTCTTCCTCCAAACATGGTGAGTGGAGTTTAAACCAAAAAGCTCTATTTTGGTCTCATCAGACCACATGACCTTCTCCCATTCCTCCTCTGGATAATCCAGATGGTCATTGGCAAACTTCAGACGGGCCTGGACATGCGCTGGCTTGAGCAGAGGGACCTTGCGTGCGCTGCAGGATTTTAATCCATGACGGCGTAGTGTGTTACTTATGGTTTTCTTTGATACTGTGGTCCCAGCTCTCTTCAGGTCATTGACCAGGTCCTGCCGTGTAGTTCTGGGCTGATCCCTCACCTTTCTCATGATCATTGAGGCTCCACGAGGTGAGATCTTGCATGGAGCCCCAGACCGAGGGAGATTGACTGTTATCTTGAACTTCTTCCATTTTCTAATAATTGCACCAACAGTTGTTGCCTTCTCACCAAGCTGCTTGCCTATTGTCCTGTCGCCCATCCCAGCCTTGTGCAAGTCTACAATTTTGTCCCTGATGTCCTTAGACAGCTCTCTGGTCTTGCCCATTGTGGAGAGGTTGGAATCTGATTGATTGAGTGTAGACAGTTGTCTTTTTTACAGATATCGAGTTCAAATAGGTGCAGTTAATTCAGGTAATGAGTGGAGAATGGGAGGGCTTCTTAAAGACATAACTAACAGGTCTGTGAGAGCCGGAATTATTTCTGGTTGGTCAGTGATCAAATACTTATTTCATGCAATAAAATGCAAATTAATTATTTTAAAATCATACAATGTGATTTTCAGGATTTTTGTTTTAGATTCCGTCTTTCATAGTTGAAGTGTACCGATGATAAAAATTACAGACCTCTACGTGCTTTGTAAGTGGGAAAACCTGCAAAATCGGCAGTGTATCAAATACTTGTTCTCCCCACTGTAGGGGACGGATTTTAACTATAAACACATACTTATCGAAATAACTAAGCTTAGGGACTGCTGTCTCTCTGTGTGCAAATGGCTTTCAGATTCACAACAACATCACATTCTTTCTCGTCGGTGTAGTCACGCAGGTTACATGACGTGTTGGAGGTAGTGGACTGATGAGGAAGTGGTGCACCAAACATTGTGATGGACTGCTTGAATAAGGGTAAACTCTTCAGGAGGTGTCAGAAATGCATCGAACTCCTGGATACGTTGAGACTGGGTCGGTCTCCGTTCCATCCCCTGAAACCCACCCATGTGTGGAGATGGCAGCCAACAACAGCAACTTGCTTACACACATATACGCACACACACTCATGAAAAAAAAAATGTATATCTATATACACACACACACACACACACACACACACACACACACACACACACACACACACACACACACACACACACACACACACACACACACACACACACACACACACACACACACACACACACACACACACACACACAACTGTACACTTTGAGACAGGGAAGAGCTCCATTCCACCTTCTGAAACCTGCATATGGAGATAACAATCAATGGCACACACAAACAAATCCGTCTCCCATTGCGTGGGAGATGGGCTAACAAACTGTAACGTTTAAGCTGCTGGCGATAGCTTGCCTACTCTGCGCAAAGGACACCATTGGTTCTTTAACGTCCACCAACTAATACCGGCAGGTGGGACACCCAGTTTAATGTCCCTCTGAGGTACGCCACGCACATTCATGGATGACAGTTTATAGCTGGGTCAGGATTCAAACCCAAGCTCGACAGATTAGAGTCGAGTCCGCACACCTCGAGGCCATCCAGCCAGCCCACAGCTTCAGTATTGAGCAGCTCTACATCTTGAGTGTTCATGTACATCCAGGAGTATATGTCGCTTTTGTCATGACATATGACCACTAAAAGATCTCGGTACACACTCATCAAGCTAAAATTAAACAAACCAATCCTGAACAGAATTTCCAATTCTTTTCCACCAACACAATCCCTCGGCTCACTCCGTGCTTTGTTTTCTCTTGTCTCTCTCCCACACATCAAAGTGCATCACACTTTGAGCATCTTCATTGCACATTTTCAATTTCATTGTTACAGTATCTGAATTAAAGATTGGCATGGCCTTGCAGACTTTGGATGTAAGAGCTTGATTATCTGCCTGTGGAGTGACCTTGAGTTTGACCGTGACGTGGCTCAGCAAGAAGAGACCTTTTGTGCTTCAGTGAATCTTTATGAAGAGGCCAGAATCCAAGCGTACCCCTTGCATTATCTCAAACAAAAACATTGTTATGTCTAACAAGAGTGGGATTGTTGCCTTGACCAAACTCTCGCAGGTCACAATGACTCAGCATGCAATTGAGGAAGCATCTTTGAGAGCAGTGGAGGTGTTCCAATGGCTTTAAGGTCTGGTGTTCGTCACATCTGGGATTTCGAACCTTGAGACTTCTCTTCGTTTTATTTCCTCTTAAAGGCTCACCGTGTCTTTGTTATTCATGACCAGCCATGTGTTTGTTACTTATAAGACCAAAAGGTGTTGCTGATGACTGACTGTGTATTACTTGCTTAGGACAATGGAGTTTATAGACAACAAAGGTTAGCTTTAAAAAATAAAATAAAAATCTAGAAATATATATATATATATATATATATATATATATATATATATATATATATATATATATATATATATATATATATTATGCCTGGTGTTGGCTTAATGGTTAAGGTAGTGGGCTTGGGATCCTAGGGTCCTGAGTTCAAATCCCGCTCAGCTGTTGAATTAACACCAGGTGGGGTTGACTCTGCCTGTCATCCTTCCGAGGTCGGCAAAATGAGTGCCAGCATGCTGGTATACTGTGTCGGAGTGGCGACCCGTCCAGGATTGTTCCCAATAGCCAAGGAGACTGCTTCGGCGGCACCAACGCTCTGCACAGAGTATGGTGCTAATGGATGGATGGATATATATATATTAAAAATAACAAGCTCGAATGAGCTAAGATCCTCGTCCTCTTAATGATGACGTCATAAAAACGAATATGACGTCATTGTGATGTATCAGGTTTGCGATAAATTATTATCTGCACTAATGCCCGGCTTGATTCCCGCAAAGAAAATTCAAACAGCTTGCCTAGTTTCGGAGATAATGGTATAGGCGATTTCCATTAGCGGTGATATTATGACGTCAACTTTTTTCTAGGAAGAATTTCCAAAATCGGAGATGGTTACTGCCTGCGCGTGGGCTTTCTGCATGTACATGGCAAGTTTCACGAAGATCCGATGAAAACTCTGGGTTGTGAAACAAAAAATGTCAAAAAATAGGAATGACATCATAAAAATTGACATGACCTCACAGTGATCTATCATATGTGTGGTAATTCATCTCTGCTAATGCCCTGTTCGATTCCCGCAAATAGAATTCAAAAAGCTTGCCGAGTTTGAGAATTTTTTCGGCGATTCCCATTAGCGGAGATATTTTGACGTCATAACTTTTTTTTTCTAGGAGGATATTTCAAAATCTGAGATGGTTACTGTCTGCGCAGGGTATTTTTACATATACATACAGAGTTTCAGGAAGTTTCGATGAAAACTGTGGGCTGTGAAACAAAAAAGTCCACAAGAACAACAACGTGAGTAAGACTTAGAGATCCTCCACGAGGATCTAAAAATTCGTATCCAACCTGGAAAGTACCATTAGTAGAAATGAACAATTTTTTTAAGCAGGCATATCGTAGCAACAACTTAAAAGACTGAACAAAGGTATACTTCAGCATGTTTCATTACATTGTGCAGCATCGCCCAATCCTTGAGAGCATGCATCATTCAAGATAAAGCACGAGCATCACAATGGGGGAGTTTCATACCAAATGTTTCCATGGTAATTTGAACCTTGGAACCAGTTGCTCAGCTGTGTGTTTATGACATTTAAGTGTGCAGGGTAAACTTTTTAAGGACACGCTTCTTTTTTTTCCTGAATACATTTAATTCTCATGATTGGGGAAATGCTTGCTTCTCAGCTGACTGGTTCTCAACCCCATGCCCCGTTGAGTTAAATTGTGAATAAACACGCGTGCGGCGTCGGGGCTGCATCAATAATTTTCTTTGTAAGAAAACATTTTCTTAAAATAAGGAAGGTTTTCTTGAAACAATAAAAGCATGAGAACGTTTTTCTTGTTACAAGAAAACTTTTCCAATTTTAAGGAAATATTTTCTTCGCAAGAAAATTATTTTTGGCAGTGTAGTTGTTTCGAGGGGACATGAAGCTCATTATTCTTTCGAGTTCGGACTTTGCTCCGGTACCCTTGCCACGTTGGCCTTGCTAATACGCTTGTACGTTAAACGAGAAGTGCTTGTTAAGTTCAGGTTCCATAAATGGGACTCAAATGTTGTCTTTATCAGAAGTTAAATTGTAAGTCAAGAGATAGATCTTGTTGATAACAAATTTGGTAAACTTCACAAAAACAATAATGTGGATAAGACACAGGTAGGAGGGCCAAGAGACTTTATCTTGTTCCTGTGTCAAGGCTTTCTTGTGCAACATTTACTTGCATCACTTCCTTTTATTTTTACATCGAAATGATGTGTAACTTAAAGAAACGTTTTATTTGATTTTTCCCTCTGTACTGCCACTGAAGGTGGAAGGAGGTTATGTTTTCGCCCCTGTCTGTTGGGTCACAGAAATAGGTGACCCTTATTGTCAGTAATTCTGTCTGTTTGTTTGGATGTTTGTTCGTTTGTCATCAGCATAATTGGTAGTAAACGTGGGCGGATTTTGACCAAACTCGGGTGGTAGGTACATCTTATGACCGAGTGCTTTGGAAATTGTGATGGTTGCCAGGGACACTTTGGTTCCCTAGCAACAACCGAAAAACCTTCAAAATCGGTACCGTTCACGTGAAATCAATTCCGAAAGCCATTATCCCACGTCGGGTTATGAAATTTGGCATGCATCATCTACAGGTGATGCTCTATCAAATATATTCTGGTTTTTGTGATGTATGGAATACTTTACCCGCAGCACCTCCTACAATTAGGGTATGCGCGAAAATTAATGAAAATTGGAAGGCCCCCTAGCGACCAGGTGAGTGCATCGATACGAATGAAACTTTGCAGATTCATGGTACTCATCGAGTACTACAATTTTGCCTCAGGACATATTGACCGATTTGGCTTAGGTCAGGGGTCAAAGGTCAATTAGTGCAAAAATCGATAATATGCGAGAGCTGGAGGTGCCCTCGTGCCAAATGCTACTCCTCCTAGGGTTATGGTCGGATGGTCATGAAAATTCACACTAATCGTCTGGAATACATTGTGCACAAATGATCGAACCAGATTTTCGATTTAGATCTTTGTTCACTCACAGCACCCCCTCGAACTTTGGGGATTTCCGATTTCAAACCGCATTTTCGGTACTTTTCATTCAAATGGATACCGAGTAGTTATCAGTAGATGGAACTGGATGAGATATGATATGCATAATCTTAAGTTGATTCTCTATCCGCTATATGACATCCATTTTGCTCTATATCTTATAGTTTCCATGCTCGGCGACCCATCGCCGCCTCCTGGCTTGTTTGTTTGTTTGTCTGTTTGTCTGTGTGCAGGATATCTCAAATAGTAGGGGACATATTTGGATGAAATTTTGTGGACAGGTTGGTTGTGTGACAAGGACGAACTGATTAGATTTTGGTGAATATCCGGATCCGGATCCGCCTACTAGGATTTTAAAAGTGATTCTTCACCATTGAGAGATTGGGCCAAAAACGACATAAAGCACGATATCTCAAAAAGTTGTGGACGGATTCGGACGAAACTTGGTGGGCATGTTGGGTGTTTGAAATGGACGAAAAGGTTTCAATTTTGGTGAAGATCCGAATCCGGATCGGGATACGAGAATTATTTAATTTTTAAAGCGATTGTTTTTTTTTTTTAAGTCAATGCCTTTTTACGTCACATTTTAGGGTGACAGGCTCAGAGCAAGTCTCCCTTCGGCATTTGAGAGTCAGAAAGTGTGAACCAGTAGCACCCAGAAACCATCTCAAATTTGGCAGAATGATTATTTTTCCCTGAAGGCCCTTCGTGAGCCAGCCGAGTGTTTACTAACACGATAGCAACATCATTTTTCTGAGAGCGGTTCAGGTTCCAGTAGTAAATCATCCAAATCCATTGTACTGTTCCCTTCAGATAGACTTCAGACCAAAGCCTATGGGATGCAGGACAGTTTCCTCGCCAATAAGCCACCGGTTCATCGTACTCTTTATTCTTTTACAATATTTAATCATTTTGTGATGTCAATTCCTGGCCTACTCCAAAGGTCCATGTAAACCTTTTTGATCTACATGTGTTTTTTTTTTTAAATCAAATATTATAGACAAAGATCACTCGGGCACGGCTGAAAATGGTCTCACCCAACCCACACCACAGACAAGATCTGAGTGCATATTCTGTTTGGAAAACCTACTCTGAACATGCCAAGGGAGGATGTACAGCCACATCATGGTACCAGTTTTATTATATTGAATATTGTTTGTGATGGGGGATCATACTCTAAAGGCCCGGTCACACCTTGACGTTTTAGCCAACGTATGCCGATTTTTGTATTTTTTTTCTAAAACGCTGGCACACGTTGAATACGTTATGGGTAAGTTTTGATAACATTGAGAGCACGCTGAAAAACACTGCCATACATCGTTGTACGTTGGCTTTAAACGTTGTACTTTTTGGTTGTCCTCAAATTTTTTTCATGTTTGAAATTTCACGACGTATGCCGGCGTATGACTCACATGTTCCGCTACGCTGGCCACAAGTTGTATGCACGGTCTGCGATCGTTGAGAGACGTCAACACATGCTACTTGTAAGTTAATCATAAGTTGAGACACGCCGAGGTAATGTTTAGCGTACCCGAAACTTATTTCTAACCTATGATTAACGTGTTGTTGGCACGTTATGCGATCGTTGCCACACATCGACAGACGTTACTTTTAAGTTACTCATAGGCTGAAAGACGTTGGTATAATGGATCGTCCTTGCGTCAGCGTCCACGGCCACGGCCAGGACACTTATTTGCAGCATTCTTCAAACTTTTCTTCGGCATGACGAGGATGTTCACACTTCGATGTCTAGCTTGGCTATGATTCCAATTGTCCATCGGCAGCGTCTATTTAAAATAGTCGAGTTTGAGCGTTTTAACACGTTCAGAAGAAACGCTTCAAATTTCCAAACCCCAGCGTCAAAAAACAAAGGCAAGTGACAGCAATTTAAATCATTCATTGTAAACAATGAAAATAGCTGAGTGGTTCCGTTTAAAAGTCGTTGAGTGTAAAAAAAAATCCAATTGTTGAGCGCAAGCATCTACTTTCAATAGTGGAGATGCAGCCATTTAAATCGGTGAGTTTATCATTTAAATCGTTAAATCGTTAAACGCAAGGACGATCCATCATAACCCACACCCTCCCCCTCACACTCACCTACTACTGCCAACAAGAACAAACTACTACTAATACTAATACTAATACTGATACTGATACTGTTACTGCTGACATGGACATCGACTCAAAAAGGACTCGAAAACACTGTTGGGTTCCCCTTTTATGAGCAGCATCTTTATAAACCAATTCCCAAAACCGCTGGGAACACGTCTTTATATGGCAGTTGTAAGCTAGAAACACGTTCATTTATTTTTTTTTTGTCGACCGGAAGACGTCATTGGAATACGTCTACATACGTCGATGTGTGTTGGGACTACGTAAAGAATTGGTTCAAAGCACGTCAAACATAAGTTAGAAATAAGTTTCGCGTAAAAAAGACATTACCGCGACGTGTTTCGACTTATGAGTAGCTTATAAGTAGCCTTTGTGGACGTGTGTAAGCGTCCACATATCGTGTGTAAAACTTATCCCCATCGCATGCGGAACGTGTGTCATACGCCGAGTACGTTGTAAAATTTTGAACATGTTTAAAATTTCTTGACGTACTCTACTTACTACGACGTATGATTGCGTACTTTAGCATTGTACTCACGTATACCAAACTTACTCATACCGTATTTGACGTGCCCCAACGTTTTAGACACATTTTTCAGAGGTCGGCATACGCTGGCAAGATCGCCAAGGTGTGACCGCGATGTTGTCACTTCCATTTCTACGGCAGTTATGATTCGAATCGTTGTGCGTCAGCCTTTTAATAAGCTACGTCACGACATCGTCGGCGATGCGTGCAACGCGCTATGCCTAAGTTAGACTATCGTTGGGCATCGGTTGTGTAGGCCGACAACAGGTTCAGCATTCGTTGGTATAAGTTATCTATAACACAACGAAACGTTCTGTGTCCATTACCAATGCGTTATACATAAGACCAACTCGTTATGAATACGTCCGAATCTTTAAAAAAAACATCAAAAGTTCAACGTAAGCCAGCGTTTTACATACATTTTAATACGTTGCCATCGCTGGCTAAAACGTCAAGGTGTGACCGGGCCTTAAGTAAGGAAACGGATCATACTCTGATACTGTTGATGATTTTTTTACAATCTCATCATGGACAGCATTACATGGATCCAGGGTGTTCAGGCTATGGGTAGGTACAATCGATTTGAACTTCCTGCCCATGAGCAATCATGCTGGACTATCCAGTGTGTGACTGATCGGCGTCAAATGCCGAGTGAGTAGGGGTGAGTCCGTCGTCAGTACCTGCATGCTTACACTTCTTCAGGGTCTCTTTGATAGTGTCTACATTGTGCTCAATAAGACCGTTGGACTGGGCATACCAGGGGGCATGACGTCATGACATCAAAATTCCATGCTTCTGTAAAAGCTCGAAAGTCAGCACCATCATAATGTCCACCGTTATCACTCATGAGGCAAGCAGGTACGCCAAACTCAGAGAAAATACCCTGAAGACGGGCACAGTTCAGGAAGTCGTTGCACCAGAGAAAACTTTGAATAGTAATCACAAAGAATTAACCATTGAGCACCGTCAGCTTGTTATAGCTTGGAAGTGAGCTTACCCCGTGCCCTTAACGGAACCTCATTCAGGAACAATGGCTCTGAAATTCTGTGAGTTTTTGGTACTTCTGGCACGTCTGGCAACTACCGACAATACAATCCAATATCCCTATTGATGTTAGGCCAGCATATGGTGTCTTTAGTGGGAAGTTTGGTCTTTTTGTGAGCGGAGAGCTTTTGAAGAATTTTGTGTTGCAAACAATTTGGGATAACATCTCTCTCTCTCTCTCTCTCTCTCTCTCTCTCTCTCTCTCTCTCTCTCTCTCTCTCTCTCTCTCTCTCTCTCTCTCTCTCTCTCTCTCTCTCTCTCTCTCTCTCTCTCTCTCTCTCTCTCTCTCTCTCTCTCTCTCTCTCTCTCTCTCTCTCTTTCTCTCTTTCTCTCTTTCTCTCTTTCTCTCTTTCTCTCTTTCTCTCTTTCTCTCTTTCTCTCTTTCTCTCTTTCTCTCTTTCTCTCTTTCTCTCTTTCTCTCTTTCTCTCTTTCTCTCTTTCTCTCTTTCTCTCTTTCTCTCTTTCTCTCTTTCTCTCTTTCTCTCTTTCTCTCTTTCTCTCTTTCTCTCTTTCTCTCTTTCTCTCTTTCTCTCTTTCTCTCTTTCTCTCTTTCTCTCTTTCTCTCTTTCTCTCTTTCTCTCTTTCTCTCTTTCTCTCTTTCTCTCTTTCTCTCTTTCTCTCTTTCTCTCTTTCTCTCTTTCTCTCTTTCTCTCTTTCTCTCTTTCTCTCTTTCTCTCTTTCTCTCTTTCTCTCTTTCTCTCTTTCTCTCTTTCTCTCTTTCTCTCTTTCTCTCTCTCTTGTTCGTTACATTCATGACGGTTCATCATGGCAGCTCCAGAACCCTTGAAGGGACGCTGGTGTGTCCTTCATGTGGTCAAGCCAGACATGGATGATGACGTCACAAAGTCCGCTAAAATCTGGGTTGGGGAGCGTTTCTTGCTGTGAAAGTTGAACCTTTTCCGATGAAAATCGGACTGAAATTTGCTCCAGCAAAACGATGATTTCGCTCTTCAGTTGTTGGGGTTCTATGAGGTGGGCACGTCTAACACGGTTTAGGTGACGAGGATCTCGGCAGATACAAATGTCACAGTGCTTCTCTTTGTGACTTATGTTTCTTCTCTGGTTTCTCCTTGAAAAGGAGATCTTTTTTGAAGCTCTGGGATGGGATTAGATGCAATGATTTGTTCTATGATCCGTTCGTTCTCTTCACTCGTGGAACACTCTCATTTGTTTGCTAACAAGCAGCAGCGACCGACGAAGGAATCCAATGTCTCACCCGGTTCCTGTTTGTAATGGCGTAGTTTCAGCCTTGATGCACAAAAGTTATCC
>NC_140972.1:15661883-15669383 GCF_056783735.1 Eptatretus burgeri
GGTTAAGGCTCATGGAGGAGCAATATGATGGAGGGTAAAAACGCAACAACCTGATTAGGGCAGTGGGACTACAGCTGGGCACATGAAGCAAGGGAATGAGAGAGAGAGAGACAGACAGACAGACAGACAGACAGACATATATATATATATATATATATACAGTATATGAAACTTGAAATTAAGAGGGTGAGGTTAGTTGGGGTTATTGGGGGTGAAAACAATTATGAGTAACCAGTAGGGATAGAAGATGACATGAGATAGTAGTGCACCACCAGTGTTCACATTTGTGTGACGCCGGGTGCATACAAACCAAATACGGAGGATCCTTATGTTTGTAATATGTAAGGGATCACACGCTTTTTGATTGTAGCTCAGGGTGTTTGAAGGTATCTCATCGACTGGCATTCACTTGAGTGGAAATCCAAAAACAAACATACAATTTACATGCATTTCCATGCCATTATTGGGAGGTCGCTAGACTACCGTTATTCTCAGGTTTTCCGTCTGTATGTTTGTATGTAATGGACAGCTCTGGAGGCCAGAGGAGTCAACCGATTTTGATGAAACTTGACTGGTAGGTTCATACCAGGATCTAGTTGTATGCTTTTGAGCACCGTTGCTATGGACACCACCGTTGCCTCGCAACGGGACTTTGAAATTTTTGAAAAAATCCGAAAAATATTTATATATCTATGTTTTTTTCAAAAATCGGCTTCCGCACTTTTATGCGCACTATAATCAACCTCTTTGTCAAAAATTTTCAGCCCGATCCGTCAAAAACTGTATGACTAGTATGCAATTATGTTGCGACCACCCATGTCGCCTACCGGCTTGTCTCATTTCTGTTCTTATTGTTGCCTACTCCCATTTTCTACCTGGTATGTTACACAGTAAGATGTAGTCTGTTGCTGCAGAGGAAGGTGAATATTTTTTGGTGGGGTATGAACCCATTAAACCCCTCTAAAGAATGGGTCAGGGTCGACAGCCATATCAATATTTTGGCTTAAAATGGAAATGCACTTGATCCTGTAGCGTGGCATTGGTTTAGCGGTTCGGGTGGTGGCTTGGGATTCTAAGGTCCTGAGTTCGAGTTCCGTGGCCACTGAATTAACACCAGGGGGTTGATTCAGCTTGTCATCCTTCCGAGGTCAGGGAAATGAGCACCAGTGTACTGGTAATAGGGGCACTGCATCAGTAGCAAAGCCATGCTCCTAACCAATGATGAAACCAGCAGCCACAAAAAAGGCTGCGCACAAAGGGAAGGACTTAATCCTGTTCTCCATTATTGTCTCACCTCATTGCCTCAAAAAACATGTTTCTCTTTCACCCTTTCCTCCTCTTTCCTGCCAACTTCCTCTGTTTTTTTTTTTCTCCCTACTTCTCATTGTCTTCCCTGTTCTTTATTCCTCCTCTCCATAAGTCTTCACCCTTTCTCAATTTTATCATTTAAATCTTCAATCTCCGACTCCTCATCAGTATCATCATCGTCATCATCTTTTATCATATGACCTCACAGATCGTTGGTCATTTCAGGGTGCCAGTGATGACTCATTCGTTCTTCATCAAAAGACGCCGAGGGACCTTTAACGTCCACCAAATGGTGTCATCACGTGGGTCCCAAGTTCAATGTCCATCCGAGGCGCGGCGCACTTTGTCATGCAACGTAGTCGCGACATGGTACTAACCGTTTATAGTCTGGTCGGGAATCAAACCCAGACGAGACAGCTCAGAGGGGAGTATGCATAACTCTGCACCATATTGCCGGACACTCAGTGGTATGGAATGTATATATGGGCAGTCGATATGTTTTGAGATGTAAATGCATTAATTTAGGAATATTAATTCCACGATGTGGAACTAAATTTGGCCCCAGGGAAGCGTACACCTACTGAGCCCCATTCCTTCACTTTCCTTCTTCATTTGATGGAGGGTTGGGGGGGGGTATTTTTTTTGCAATTGTGCTGTTTTCATAATATGTGTATGATTATTCTGGGATCACATGACATATTGTGTAATTAACTGAATTTATGATTTTCTGTAGTGTAGGCCAACTGTATTTATTCACACCCAAGGTGATTGACAGTGATAAGTTATGTGGGATGCTACAACCAATACCAAATATAGAGATGACCAAATTAATTTATCAGGAATTGCATACACACTCTTTTGAAGGAGTTAAACAATGATCTGAAACAACCCCCCCCCCCAAACTTCCACCAGAATGTCTACATGTCGTTCTGCATTCTTTACGAGAAGGACACTCGGTTGAGTGCATGCCTTCACCGCACAATGCCTGATCCATGAGATACATGTTTGAAATATCATGCTATGTAGTGCTTCATCATGCTATGTAGTGTAGAAATATCATGCATTACGTTCATCCAAGCCCATCCCTCGGAGCATTGCAGTTCGAGCAGAGAGTGGTAGGCTCTTGACAGAGGAGTCTGAAGTGAAGGCCCGCTGGGCCGGTTACTTTGAGCGGTTGTACCAGGCTGATCCCCCAACTGTCGAGTTGGACGTCAAGGGTGTTACAATCCCTGTTGCTGACCCTCGAATCAACTGTGGTCCACCTTCGCTTGTGGAAACACGGGCTGCGGTGAACCAGTTGAAACGGGGCAAAGCTGTAGGGATCTGTGGCATCCATGCCGAACTTCTCAAGGCTGGTGGAAATGCTGCACTCGTGTCGTTGCATGCAGTTTTGTGCTCTGCCTGGAACACAGGCATCATCCCCACTGACTGGAAGAGGGGTCTTATTGTCCCTCTCTGGAAAGGGAAGGGTGATCGCCAAGACTGCAACAACTACCGAGGGGTGACGCTGCTCTCAGTGCCGGGCAAGGTCTTTGCTCGGATAATTCTTGATAGGGTTCGCCACCATCTGCTTGAGCACCAGCGTCCAGAGCAGTCAGGCTTTACACCAAAGAGGTCAACGATTGACCGTATCCTTGCCCTTCGTGTCCTCACCGAACGCAGACGAGAGTTTCGGCAGGGGCTGCTTGCAGCCTATGTTGATCTCTGTAAAGCGTTCGATTCAGTGAATCGGGATGTCCTCTGGAGGATTCTTGGTCTTCGTGGGGTGCCACCAAAACTGATCGATCTGATGTCTGAACTCTACTCTGGTACTGAGAGTGCTGTGAAGTGTGGTGGTACCACCTCTGACTTATTTCCAGTTGTTACTGGAGTTCGTCAGGGATGTGTACTTGCCCCCACACTTTTCAGCACTTGTATGGACTGGATTTTAGGGAGGATGTCGGAGAGATCAAGTTGCGGTGCATCGTTTGGGAATGTCAAGATCTCGGACCTTGATTTTGCAGACGATGCAGTCATCTTTGCGGAGACTTTAGACATCCTTTTGGGGGCCCTCGAGGTGCTGAATGAGGAGTCGGAGCCGTTGGGATTACGGGTTTCTTGGGTCAAAACTAAGATCCAGGCTTTCGGTGACATCTTGGATGCTGCTGTCCTGTCTGTGTCTGTTTGTGGTGAGGATGTTGAGGTCATGGAGAGATTCACTAACCTTGGCAGTGATATTCATGTCTCTGCTGGCTGCGAGTCAGAGGTCAATAGACGTCTGGGTCGGGCCTGGGGAGTCATGGATTCACTGGATCATGGGGTGTGGCGCTGCCGGTACCTGTGCGGGAGGACGAAAGTCTGAGTCTTCAGCTCCTTGGTACTTCCAGTCTTAGTCTATGGGTGCGAGACTTGGACTCTGACCAAGGATCTGAGACGGAGACTTAATTCCTTTGGTACCAGGTGTCTTCGGAGAATCCTTGGCTATCGCTGGTCGGATTTTGTGTCCAACGAGCGGTTGCTGAGAGAGACTCGGATGAGATTTGTTACCTGCATGGTCCGTGAGCATCAGTTGCGGCTGTATGGACATGTGGCTCGTTTTCCTGACGCTGATCCTGCTCACCACATTCTCTCAGCGAGGGAGTCTCATGAGTTGGAGGAGGCCAGTGGGCCGACCACGTGCCTCATGGTTGCAGCAGGTTGACCATCATCTCAAGGAGATGGGGATGGGCCTGGCATCTGCCTGGGGGATGGCCAGACGGAGGCCCCTGGAGTACCGGCGGAAAGTGGACGCAGCGACGCGCTGTTCTGGCACATGCTCCCATACCTGACCTGATGTAGTGCTGCATCGTTTTTGGCCATATCTCTCAATGGTGAAGAATCACGTTAAAAATTAAATCATTATCGTATCCAGATCCGGATTCAGATCTTCACCAAAATCGAATCAATTCGTCCACCTGTCTGTCCACAGGTGTCCACCACACCCAACTTGTCCAGCAAATCTCATCCAAATCCAAGTCTCGTGCAAATCCGTCCACAACTTTTTGAGATATCGTGCTATATGTCGGTATAGCCCAATCGCTCAATGGTGAATAGTAAATGAAAAAAATGATCGGATACAGATTTGGATCTTCATCAAAATGGAATCATTTCTTCCTTGTCAAAGACCCAACAAGTCCAGCAAGTTTCGCCCGAATTCGTCCACAACATTTTGAGACATCGTGCTATATCTTGTTTTTGGCCCGATCTCTCAATGGTGAAGAATTACTTTAAAAGTTCCAGTAATAGCCAGATCCGGATCCAGATCTTCACCAAAATCTCATCAGTTTGTCCTTGTCACACACTGAACCTGTCCACAAAATTTCATCCAGATATATCGACAACTTTTTGAGAGATCCTGCACACAAACAAACAAACAAAAAAACAAGTCGGTAGGCGACGATGGGTCGCCGAGCATGGAAACTATAAGATATAGAGCAAAATGGATGTCATATCACAGATAGGGAATCACTTTAAGATTATTCATATCAAATCTCATCCAGTTCCATCGACTGATAACTACTCGGTATCCATTTGAATGAAAAGTACCGAAAATGCGGTTTGAAATTGGAAATCCCCAAAGTTCGATGGGGTGCTGTGGGCGAACAAAGATCTAAATCGAAAATCCGGCTTGAGCGTTTGTGCACAATGTATTTCAGACGATTAGTGTGAATTTTCATGACCATCGGACCATAACCCTAGGAGGAGTAGCATTTGGCGCGAAGGCACCTCCAGCTCTCGCATATTATCGATTTTTGCACTAATTGACCTTTGACCCCTGACCTAAGTGAAATCGGTCAATATATCCTGAGGCAAAGTTGTAGTACTCATTGAGTACCATGAACCTGCAAAGTTTAATTCGTATCGATGCACTCACCTGGTCACGAGGGGGCCTTCAATTTTCGCCAATTTTCGCGCATACCCTAATTGCAGGGGGTGCTGCGGGTAAAGTATTCCATATATCACGATAACCGGAATATATTTGATAGAGCATCACCTGTAGATCATTCGTGCCAAATTTCATAACCCTACGTGCGATAATGGCTTTCGGAATTAATTTCGCGTGAACGGTACCGATTTTGAAGGTTTTTCGGTTGTTGCTAGGGAACCAAAGCGTCCCTAGCAACCATCACAATTTCCAAAACACTCGGTCATAAGATGTACCTTCCACCCGAGTTTGGTCAAAATCCGCCCACGTTTACTACCAATTATGCTGATGACAAACAAACAAACATCCAAACAAACAGACAGAATTACTGACAATAAGGGTCTCCTATTTCGGCGACCCAATAGAGATTACATGGTGCAAGGAGCAATCTTGGAGCGTGTCACACAGGAGAATGATCTGGGGGTGGTAATAGATATGCGGGTGGGGAAGAGAGTGGTACAGAGATAGCACACTACTAGGCAGGTAAAGCAAACAGGGTTTTAGGTTGTATTCTTAGGGGGATAAATTATAAATTAAGAGGTAGCGTTCACACTGTGTAGGAAGTTCGTGAAGCCTCATCTTGAATATTGTGTACAGTTTTGGTCATCACATCTGAGGAAGGACATCGAGAGGGTGCAGCATCGAGCTCCTGGATTGATTCCAGGACTCGCTCGACTAAGCAATGAGGAACGGTTGAAGGAGACAGGACTATACATGAGAAAGGAGGCAATTCTGGGGAAGACGGGGTGAGGAGGGCTCCGATTGAGATTCAAGATAATGAAGTGTGTGGACAAGATAGGTGCAGTGGAGATTTTCAGCAGATTTTCAGCATCTTTCTTCGACACTGTCATCATCAACGGAGGCTTGGTTCCGTATCGCATTCGATCGAACACCAACTCAACATTCAAGGATTACGTGGATAAGTCGTTCTCTCCTTCATGCGAGCTCAACCGGTGAACTGCATGCTCTTCGATGTAATCTTCAATTGCTACTTTAAGGAGAGTGTGAAAGGAGTGATTAGGGGACATGAGAGGAAACGGACAACACGTGACGGAGAAGGTTAGAGTTCCAGCCAACTTTATGGGGTCCGTGAGAGACTCGACCAACAAGTAAGAGTTGAACCATCGACTTGTCACTGCTGGATCCAAGATCCAAATCTCAACACACAAAGACCTACCTCTTCATCGCTTTTTCCTCATCGGTCGTTCACATTGGATAAAGTGTCCGGATGAAGGGAGACTGGAATCACGAGGAGGCGGACAGCCAGAATATGGTCTCGTGAATGTGGTTTGGCAGGGGACGATCTCCATGAGAATCTAAACAGGGGACACTGATGTGGTGACAATTGTGTGTGTTACCATCGGATCGACCATGGGGTAGCGATTTGGATCCAGTTCATTGCTGGTGGAAATATCACTTGGATTGACATGAAAGAGCTCCGCGATTCTCTGGGGCCGATGGCAAAAGTTCTCCTCTTCCATGCATTCACCGGCTGTGATGCTCCCTCTTCGTCTTCCTTTCAAGGAAAAGGCAAGGTATCCTTTGCCAATGCCTTGAAAAGGAGCCCCTGGTTCACCGAAGTGTTACGGCAGGCGGAACACTTCATGGAGGTTCAGGAGGATTGTGATCTCTTTCGAGAAATCCAGAAGTTTGTCATCAAGGTGTACAACTCGAGAGAAGAAGAAACACATGACATCAACATCTTCAGGAAGAAGGCATTCTGCCAAGGAAAGAGGGATACGTTTCAAATTCCTCCCACAAAAGACGCCCTTCTCCAACATGCCCAACGCTCTATATTCCAGGCCAGCGGCACAGCGGCAAAGGCGTTTATCCAATGTGCCTGTATGATGACGTGCGACACAGCAAGGTCTCGCTGCAAGAAGGAAGAAGCGGGATGCTCGTACCTCTGCCGATGCTGATGCCGTCAATGAGGCTGACACGTGAATTTTTGATGGAATTTGTAATACCGATTTTCCTTTTGTTGTCCGAGAATGTGTTACAATCTTGAAATTCATCCAAAAATTAATGAAAGTTTGACAAATGATGAGTTTTGCTAATTTTTAAATCACAGTGATTTATTATCTTGTTTGGTCTTGAGAAGAGTTTTCATGCGACGCATCATTTGTGAGAATCGATCCTTAAACATGGAGGTTATAAAGGGCCAAAGGGGCAGAATGGGGGCATAATGGGGGCAAAGTTTTTTTTTTTGAGTTTGTAAGCCAATTTTTTTCGAAGCATCCTCAATAATA
>NC_140972.1:15674383-15681883 GCF_056783735.1 Eptatretus burgeri
TGTGTGCTCATGGTTTCCAGATTCGCAACAATATATATATATATATATATATATATATATATATATATATATATATATATATATATATATATATATATATATATATATATATATATATATATATCATGATACCTCAAAAATTTGTGAATGAGTTATGACAAAACTAGATGGATGAGTTGGTTTGGTGACAAGAACAAGCGGATTAGATTTTGGTTCAGATCCAGCCTATCAAGTGGATGCAAAACGTAAACTGTTCAGCCTTGCGGGGAGGTATGTGCTCTACCGAGTGCTGTTCTATTTTGTTCTGTTTTGTCAAGTGTCACTGTACGAGTGATTTTTCATTTCTATGTTTGTCAGCAGGATATCTCAAAAAGAAATGGACAGATTTGGACGAAACTTGGTGGACAGGTTGGGTGTGTGACGAGAACGAATTGATTAGATTTTGGTGAAGATCCGGATCCAGATACTATTCAAATGATAATGGTACATAATGATAATGATACTTCATAATAATAGTAATAATGGTAATGCAAATGATAATTATAATGGTACATCATGATAATATTTGGACATCATAATCAACGGTGATGGTACATAATGGAATGATGATAATAAGTAATGGTAATAATAATGACAATGGTACATCAGTGATCATGATACTGATAACAGTAATGGTACATAATGATAAGGAAATGAGCGCGGATTTTGATTCGGTCAATAAACCTTCGTTAGACATTAGAAATGGAGCTCGTGGCCAAGTTTCATCAAATTGGGTGGTTGGTTCAAGCGATAATAACTGAAGTGTTTACGGACTGACGCACTTACTCACCTACGGACACTGCTCGATCGCACAGGCTCGCATGACGAAGGTCCAGGTGAGCTAATAAAAATGATAATGGTACATAATGATAATAATAATGATAATATTAATGGTATATAATAATGATAATGATTAAATTGGTACATAATGATAATAATAAGAATGATAATGGTCCATCATGATAATAATAATGATAATGGTACATAATGAAAATGATAATGTTAATTGGCCATAATGACAATGATACTTGGTAATAATGGTACGTGAGTACTTTTATTAATTACGTACTACTGGAGTGTGAGTATGTCTATTAATTATGTATGATTGGAACGTGAGTACAGTAGTCTATTAATTACGTACTGATGCAATGTGAGTTTGTCTATTAATTGTAGACAATGTGGCTGTTTGAATGTGAGTGGGACTGTATGTCTATTAATTACGTATTAAATTATTGGACTGTGACAACATCTATTAATTTCCTACAATTGGAATGTATCTTTCAGACCCCTCAGACCCATTTTACACTTTTTAAGACCCTTTAGACACTTTAAACTCCTTTAGATCCTTCAGACCTTTGCACCCTTTACACCCTCTCGACCCTTTAGACCCTTTATTGCCCTTTAGACCTTTTCTTTGGACATTTAGACCTTCAGACCTTTTCAGACCTTTTAAATACTCTTTCAATACCTCGTACCTCTTTGACCTTTCGACCCTTTTGAAATTATTTTAGACCCTTTGGACCCTTTAAGACAATTCAGACTGTTGAGACCTTAAATTACACCCTTCAGACCCTTCAGACCCGTTTGACCTTTTAAGACCTTTTTAGACATTTCCACCTTGTCGGACCTTTACTCTTTGGACCATTTTGACTTTTTATTTGCAATCAATGTTCTTTCATTTAGTAAATCCTTCCACTTATTTGCTACATAAAATACATCATACAAAACAAGAAAAAGAGCAATCAGAGATTGCAGAAGCTCACCAGGACTTCTTTTGTGTGGTGTATTCTGTGTGGCGTTTGTGTACTGGTGTTACGTAATTAAACAAAACAAAAAAAAATCAAGAATACAAAAAGAACCCACATCAAAAAAACTTTAAATTCTGGCTGCCAGACCATGTGTCCGATCAAGTTGAAATTTAAAACATTTATTCCCCATCAGTTCAAGATCAGAAATGTGGAGTTTCATATCAATTGACGAAGCTGTTCCAGAGAAAACATAATTTAAGATTTTTCTTCAATCCAATATGCCTGCCAAACCATGTGACCTATCAATTATTCCTAACCAAACGTGTACACCCATGGCTTGGGGAACATTTGTGTGCAGTTTCCCCTCGATTTGTCCAGCCATTCTGGAGAAGAAGATTTTTTATGGGTTTTAAGGTAAATCAAATATGGCTGCCAAACCATGTGACCTATGACATCATATGTGTGAACCATTTGTTCCTCATGGATAGACGGTCATATGTGTAAAGTTTCGCTTCCATCTTTTCAGAGAAGAAGATTTTTTTTAACAATATGGCTGCCGAATCATGTGACCGATGACGTCAATTTTGTTTTTCTCTGTGCCCAATTTTATCCTGAGATGACCCTCAAAAAATTTCATAATGAGTAGATGTAGCGTTCTACCTATGCAATTATGATGTCATAACTAAGGCTCCTATGATGTCATAAAATTCACACTTATTCCCCATTAGGAGTACTTGCTGTGTGCCAAGTTTCAATTCTTTCTTTGGTGCGGTTTCAGAGATAGAGGTCCAAAGTTTTTCTGTTTTTCCAACATGGCTGCCACACTACGTGACCTATGACGTCATATTTATCAGTAAACATTTTATATGAGTAAGTCGCACCTATGGTGAAAATTTCGTCTCAATCTGACAAGCAGTTGCAGCGAAAACACACGAAAGTTCTGTGCGGACAAACAAACAAACAAAAAGACGTCGTGCAGAGCACAATACTTGCAAAATCCACCTCCCCCTCTCCAAAGGTTGCCATGGATACATCAAATTGTCCATTTCATTAAGATTAAAATTGACAATCTCAATTAAAGCTCAGGTCAATCGGATGAAAACTGATTATTTCTCAGATTAAATTTGCTGATTTTAGGAGTTTGACCTTGAGTTGACCTTTGACATTTTGACCTCAAAAATTGTTGCTTTCGCAGTTCAGTGATGTTCTATTCAAATCCTGTTCAACCTTCAAGTCAATAGGATATAAATTGACGATTTTTTTCAGTTGAAAATTGATTTTAGAAGTTTGACCATGAGTTGACCTTTGACCTTTTGATATCAAAAATAGTTGTTTTCCCCCAATTTAGTGATGCAATATGCAAATCCTGTTCAAATTTCAATTGAATCGGATTAAAAATGATGATTTTAGAAATCTGACCTCACGATGACCTTTGACCTTTGACCTCAAAATCAACAGGCTTCTCCGTTGAGACTACCTCCACAACTTGGTGAAGTTTCGTGAAGATCAGTTTTAAATTCTCACCTGTAGGTGAGATTTTTCTCACCTACATTCTCACCAAATTTTCTAAAATCCTTAATTTTCATCCGATTGACTTGAAATTTGAAGAGCATTTGCATATCAGGTCGATGAATTCAACCACCTACTAATTTTGAGGCAAACATAGGCCAAAAGGTCGACATGGACAAATCGGCCAATTTGGACCAGATTTTGTAAAATTCTCAATTTTCATCCGATTGACTTGACATTTGAAGAGCATTTTCATGTCTGGTCACTGAATTCAACTAACAAGCAATTTTTAAGCTCAAAAGGTCAACACAGACCCAATTTCAAAAATTGATTGATAGGGCCAAAAACTAAATATAACACTATATCTCAAAAAGTTGTGGACGAGTTATGACAACACAAGGTGCATGAGTTGAATAGGTGACAAGAACAAACGGATTGGATTTTGGCTCGGATCCAGCCCATCAGTGGGATACCAAACGTAAAGTGTTTCCACCTGGCAGAGGTATACGCTCTACCGAGTGCCATTCCACTTTGTGCTATTTTGCCAAGTTGTCACTCACTCTGTGAGTGATTTTTTTTTTTCATTTGTTTGTTTGTCTGTCTGTTTGTTTGTTTGTTCTCACAGAACTTTCGTGTTTTTCTGCTTCTGCTTTCTCCGCAACTGCTTGTCAGATTGAGATGAAATTTTCCCATCGGTGCGTCTACTCATGTAGAATTTTTCAATGATAATTATGACATCATAGGTCACATGGTGTGGCAACCATATTGGAAAAAACGGAAAAAACTTTGGACCTCTGTATCTCTGAAACTGCACCAAGGAAAAAATTTATACTTGGCACATTGCAAGTACTCATCATGGGGAATGAGGGTGATTCGTTTTATGACGTCATAATTGCATATGTAGAAGGCCACATCTGATCAGTATGAAAATTTTTGAGGGTCATCTTGGGATAACATGGTCCAGAGAAAAAAAAAATTAATGACGTCATCAGTCACATGATTCGGCAGCCATATTGTTTTTTTTAAATCCTTCAAAACTTCTCTGAAGTGGCTGAAAAGATCAAGGTGAAACTTTAAACATGTGACAATATCCATGAGGAACAAAAGGGTCACACATATGATGTCATAGGTCACATGGTTTGGCAGCCATTTTGGATTTATCCTAAAACCTATAAAAATCCATCCATCCATTGGGGCCATACTCTATGCAGAGCGATGGTGCTGCCAAAGCAGTCTCCTTGGCTATCGGGCACAATCCTGAACCAGCACTCGGACTGGGCCACTCGGACACAGGATACCAGCAAGCTGGCACTCATTTTGCCGACCTCAGAATGATGACAGGCAGAGTCAACCCTACCTGGTATTAATTCAACAGCCAAGGGGGATCTAAAAATACACCATTCAAAAGAAGTCCTGGCGAGGGTTTGCAATCTCTAATTGCTCTTTTTCTTCTTTCATAATGCAAAAGGGTGGAATTTTTATCCTTCCCCTCTCAACACACGTTCCATACATACGTCGACCCCCTTCGTGCCATCTCTATTGCAACCTCTTTTCTCTTCCATCTCCTCTTCTCCATTTTCTTTTTTTTTCTCTCAATTTGCACCCTCCTCCCCTTTGCATGCATAATATGTGGATGGTTCCAAAGATCATGCTGCCAATTTTGCTCCTGAAGTTCAGCATAGCCATTCAACTTGTCCTGTAATAGAGTTTTGAATTGTTATGTGGTCAACAACGATGAGATCAGTTGTGTGTATTCGATTGCCATTGCAAGCCACTTGTGTATGCTGGATGCAAAGCACCCAGCATTTCCAATGGTTTCCAAGTGCTTACCAACAAAAGTGCATGGCACGTGCTACCCTGCCTGTTGGTGAGCGTGCACACCTCCTGCATGGAAATGGCCAAAGGCTGGCCCACCAACCAGCACAATGATTATTCCCGAGTACATTGTGTACTGGGATTAGAATACGTGGTTTGTTGGCACAGATCTGTGCTGGAAACAGAAAGTCAGAGAAACTTGGATGTCGGAAAGGACATTATGCCTGCGGGCTTCATCAAGTGCCTGACATAAACAACCGTGTGTTGAACGTCTCGTGCTCGGTGTACAATGGGATCTGGAGCTTTAAATGTGCATTATTATTGATATTTTAATTTTACATCATTAATTGCCTTGTGCTAATTGATTTCACCATTAAACAGGAAGTGAAACTTGGTGGTGCATTTCCCATTAATTTGTGTGGAGGCAGCCATTTGTCACATCATGGTTGGCTGTGAAAAATTTCATGTCGGGTGGTTTTTCTGAACCAATGGTAGCAGCAAAACTCCAAAAACTTTCTCCAAACTTTCCCCAAACTTTCCACAAACTCCCAACGATCATCTTTCATGTCCACACGGACGCAAGGATGTAGATCGAGACGATTCAAATCATTTTTGTGAACGATCAAGGTTCCCTTCCAAGTGTGTAAGTTTTATTTGTTTTGTTTTTAAAAAGACATTGTCGAGGATCATGGAAGAGCTAGTACACTGAACGGATCAGGATGTAATAGGACAAAAGAGGAGCACCAACAGCAGAATTGAAGGCCAAGATAGAGGGAGACTTGGACAAACAATGGATGTGGGGAGGAATGGGGGGGGCAGTAGTGGATGCATGGGGTGGACAGTATGGATACAGGAGGAAACTCCAAGGAGAGAAAAACTGGAAATTTGGAAGGAGCAGGGATTGGGGGAGTGTGGGGGGGGTGTTAACGAGGGTAGAAAAGATCATGGTTTTGGATTGGGGACGATCTGAGATGGTGGTGAACAGCTTTGTTGAAGACCTGGGGATTGAAGAGGATGTAGAAGTTGGAGCAGAGGGTGAAATACCAGAAAGGAGGTGGTTGAAGACAGACAGACCACTGATCTATGTGCGGTGGCGAAGTGATAGACCCGTAGACTCAGCTTCATCGCGGGGGATTCCAATGATCTTGATTTCTAGTTGCATCATTTCTTGCAGACGTGGCTGTGCTGCTGATACAGTGCCTCTTTTAGTTCAGGGTAAGAATTTGTAATTTGTTTTGGGTGCCACCGCGAACTTGCCCGCTGTCCGCGAATGACACCATGGGACCTTCAACGCTCACCAACTGTACCGGTGCTGACAGACGGGACCTCCAGCTTAATAACATCCATCTGAGGTGCACTGTATTGCTCTACACGCGAAACACCAGGATGACGGTTTATAGCTTGGTCTGGATTCGAACCTTAGCTAGAAAGCTCAAAGGTGAGTGAGCGTACCTCAAAGCTACAGTATCCTGCGAGACCCACTCGACTTAAATCAGCCTCGACACCTGGGGGTGTGTTTAGTTACCAAGCAGCTGGCCGTTCCTTATCAACGGTTTCGAAGGGAGTGCTTGCTTGAGTGCTTAAGCCGCTTGGCGAACGTTCCTCAAGAAAGCTGGAAACCGAATTACTGAGCACACCCCTCTTGAAAATAAAAAGATAAAAAATGAACTCCGACCGCAATGGATAAGATTTAAAGTCTTTCCCCACACGTCACACACCTCCACAGGTGACGTGATCCCTTCAAATTACTAACAAGTAGGAAGAAGAAAGAAACCCACCATCCCAGCACGTCATTGTGGTTAAAATACCCGCCATCCCAGCACGTCATTGTGGTTAAAATACCCGCCATCCCAGCACCTCGTTGTGGTTAAAATACCCGCCATCCCAGCACGTCGTTGTGGTTCAGAAACCCACCATCCCAGCACGTCGTTGTGGTTAAAATACCCGCCATCCCAGCACATCGTTGTGGTTCAGAAACCCGCCATCCCAGCACGTCGTTGTGGTTAAAATACCTGCCATCCCAGCACGTCGTTGTGGTTACAATACCTGCCATCCCAGCACGTCGTTGTGGTTAAAAAGCCCGTCATCCCAGCACGTTGTTGTGGTTAACAAACCCGCCATTCCAGCACGTCATTGTGGTTAAAAAAGCCGCCATCCCAGCACGTCGTTGTGGTTAAAAAGCCGCCATCCCAGCACGTCGTTGTGGTTAAAAAAACCGCCATCCCAGCACGTCGATGTGGTTAAAAAAACCACCATCCCAGCACGTCATTGTGGTTAAAAAACCCATCATCCCAGCACATCGTTGTGGTTCAGAAACCCGCCATCCCAGCATGTCATTGTGGTTAAAAAACCCACCATCCCAGCTCATCGTTGTGGTTCAGAAACCCGC
>NC_140972.1:15686883-15746883 GCF_056783735.1 Eptatretus burgeri
TTTGAACATGAAGAAAGCCAGTTGGGGAGGAGGAGGAGGAGGAGGAGGAAGAAGAAGAAGAAGAAGAAGAAGAAGAAGAAGAAGAAGAAGAAGAAGAAGAAGAAGAAGAAGAAGAAGAAGAAGAAGAAGAAGAAGAAGAAGAAGGGTGGTGGTGGGGTTTGTTGGGGAGGTTCATCTCTAACTTTGCAAGATCTTGTTTCTCTCCAAATCTTCGGAGATCTCCAAGATCTTGTTTCTCTCCAAATCTTCGGAGATCTCCAAGATCTTGTTTCTCGATAAATCTTCAGAACAAACGGCAGAAAAACCCAGATGGGCAGATTGATTAATTATCCGAGAAAAGGGGGATCAATGCGTCGTAATGCAGAGAAAAGCTGATGGACGTCCTGCATTTTGTGTGAGCTCGCTTAGTGCATTCCTTTGGTCTGCTGTTTGAACAAACACGCTGTGTAAACATTTACCTTGGCACTTTGTACTAGGTGGCAGAATACCACCACAGTCGCGTGCCATAAAGGCCACGCCAGGGTCTGCGTCGACCATCTGACATGTAGGGTCATCTGCTCTGCCGAACATTACACCTTTCGCTTTCGGCAACCGGTTCGTCCGATTATTGGGAATGACAGTTTGGATTTTTTTTTTTTTAATCTTCTTTTCTTTAATGTAGACGAACGTCTTCCTGGTCGCTGATTAATATTGAGGCCAAAGTTGTTTGCTTTTGAGCAACACTGAGTATGAAGTTTATAAATAAATTATAACTTAACTGAGCAGCTTTTTCCCCATTCCTGAATGTGATTTTGATTTTGAAATCGGGGTGATACATCAGACCACTCATTGAGGGATTCTGGTTAGAAAAAGCTAACCTTGTGTTTTGTTATCCCAATGAAGCTGAAGAGCTGATTGTGATGGTATTAACCACGTGTTCCCGAAGGCATGGTTGGCTGATAGTTTATCGCACGGGTGGTTTGATCCAGGGAATGGCCAAATGCTCTCCGGCATCTGTTGAGCAACCGTGGGCCAGGTTAGCAGTTCGAGTCAAACTTTGAAACTCGACTCAACTCTGCTCAAGAGTAATTGGACAAGTGAAACGTAATTTTGTCTCGATGTCGAGTGTTTGTTTGTCGAATATATGTTAAAGTTTGTGGTGTTTAAACTTCGTATTTCCATTTTATTTTGGAATTGGTCTGTTGGACTAGGTATACTTGCTGAATATGTATATATATATATATATATATATATATATATATATATATATTTATATATTTTTAAATTAATGCAGTTTGTGTCTTGAAGTGTCATTTTTCTTGAGAGAAGCTTTGTGGGCCAATCACATGGCAAAGCTGGCCTCCAAAGTCAGCCACAGACTGGGAATCCTCCATCGTTGTAAGTCAAAACTACCTAGAGCTGATACGACATACCTCGAGCCGATACGATCAGTCCATAGCTCAATGGAGCACTGCTCTCCCCGATGGGCTGGCGCACCAGCAGCACATCTGTCTCTCATGGATTCTGTTCAATCTAAAGATCACAACATTACTTGCATCTCTCACAATGAGGCCAACGTCCAAGGCCAGTTTCTCTCACATTGCAGGCATGTTGATATCGTCTCCTCCATTCTTGCTCGCTCTGACTCTCTCCCCATCTCCTCTGGGATGCATACGTTCATCCAGTGACTCTGTCCAAAAATCCAGGCTTTCCACAAACCTCTCCTATTTTCTCCCATTTGTGGAATTGCCTTCCAGAGACAGTTCAATTGCATTCTTCCCTCTGTGGCTTCAACCAAGAAATCCACCACCATGTTGTGTCATTCCTCATATCTACCCAAAATAATTTCTACGCCCATTAACCCTGCTGTTTGTCAGTTTGCAGAGGGCATGGCAACAGAGAGGTGGGTCATGTATTCGATATTACGGAATACGGAAGACCATTTATCGGTACTTTTAATAGCTTTGGAATGAAATAGATAACTAGCAGAGCCGACCCATCGTTTCACTGATGGACCAATTAGTCGTCTTGTTTGCCAAAAAAATTGGGCAAGAAGGAAAAAGAAAGGAAGACAAATTTACCTGTGCAGAGTGCTTTAACCTCCACTCCCTGTCCCTGTCCTCAAATCCTGCTCCACCCTCATTTCTCCCCCTGTTCGTCCTGATTTTCATTCCCGCTAGAAATGTCTCACACACAATGACAGGCTTTGACAGGCCTCTCCGTGTGTGTGTGTGTGTGTGTGTGTGTGTGTGTGTGTGTGTGAGTGTGTGTGTGTGGGGTACCTATATGGAGAGTGCTTCAACCTTACCATTGCCCAGGTAAAAAGAGGAAATTGTACTCTGCCACCACCACCTGGTGGCGCTACACGGTATAAATTTACATGAGGAATTTCGCCCTTCCCCAGCCCCCTGCTCCCACACACCTCCGCTTGAGGCCATGGTCACATAGCCTATGTTGACCCCCACACAAAGTTGTATTTGTATTCTGAGTTTGGAGTTTGGTACTAAAAAGATGTGGCTGTGCATAAGGAACAAGGAGACAGACAGAGAGAGAAAAAGGTCCAAGTGGTCTAAAACTCTAAATATTCAAGGGTCTAATCTGTCTGAAGGGTGTAAGGGGTCTGAATGGTGTAAAGGTCTGAGGGGTCTGAAGGTATTTAAGTGGTGTCAAGGTCTCAAGGTTCTTGGGGTAAAAAGGGTATAAAAGGTCTAAAGGTGTCTAAACTCGAAAGTGTAAAAAGGGTCTTAAAGGCAAAATGGGTCTCAAAGGGTCTAAGGGGTCTTGTGGGTCTTTTATGCCTGGTGTTGGCTTAATGGTTTGAGTGGTGGGTTTGGGATCCCAGCATTCTGAGTTCAAATCCCCTCAGCTGTGTGGACTTGGACTTGGAGGGATGAGGTGGGTACGCAGCTTTGGAGGCAAACACCGAGTTAAGACAATTTGCCTTGTGTCATGCTGAGTCAGCAGTGATACAATTGAAGGAAATTGAGGGTCGAACACACACCGAGACAGACTTTATATAATGCTACCAGGAATTTGAAGAAGGAAGCAGGTTGGAGGGTTCAGCTCTATGCCTGGTGTTGGCTTAATGGTTAGGGTGCTGCACTTGGGATCCAAGGATCCTGAGTTCAATTCCCGCTCTGCTGTTGAATTAATACCAGGTGGGGTTGACTTTGCCTGTCATCCTTCCGAGATCAGCAAAATGAGTGCCAGCATGCTGGTATCCTGTGTCGGAGTGGCGACCCGTCCAGGAATGTACCCAATAGCCAAGGAGACTGCTTAGGCAACACCACGCTCATACAGAGTATGGTCCCAATGGATGGATGGCTGGGTCTTTTGAGTTCTTTAGGGTTTTTTCAGTCATCTGGTTCTTTTGGGTCCTCAAGGACTTTTGGATCATCTCGGTCTTCACGGTCTTTTTGGTCCTCAGGTTCTTTTGGGTCATCTGGGTCTTTTTGGTCTTTGGGGTCGATTGGGTCTTCTGGGTCTTATAGGTCTTTGGGGATATTAAAGGGTATTTAATGGTCGAAGGGGTCTCAGTCATCTAAAGGGTCGAAAAGTACATTCCAACAGTACATAATTAATGGACGTACGTGTGTGAATACCGGGTGCAATTGATGTTCTACCAGTACGTAATTAATGGACATGTAGTCACACGGCTTCATTGACGGACTGACTGTTTTTCGTTTTTATATCTATATTTATATTTATTTGTAATTTCACTAAATTTATATTAATTATATCTATATTTATTTGTAATATATCTATATTGATATTATATCTATATTTATTTGTAATATATCTTCTTCTTTCGGCTGCTCCCGTTCGGGGTCGCCACAGGGGATCATCCGTATGATCCGCATAGTGATTTGGCACATGTTTTACGCCGGATGCCCTTCCTGACGCAACCCTGGTCGCCTCTTACGACACAGGGATATGGTACACCTATTTTAACCGGGGTATACACCGGCCCAGTATACTGGTACTCATTTCGCCGACCTCGGAAGGATGACAGGCTGAGTCAACCCCCTGGTGCATTAATTCAGTGGCCCAACGGGGCTTGAACTCAGGACCTTTTGGATCCCAAGCCACTGCCCTTACCACTGCGCCAACACCAGGCTAATTTATTTGTAATATATCTTTATTTATATTCATTATATCTATATTTATTTGTAATATATCTTTATTTATATTCATTATATCTATATTTATTTGTAATATATCTATATTTATATTCATTATATCTATTTATTTGTAATTTCACTACATTTATACTAATTATATCTATATTTATTTGTAATATATCTATATTTATATTCATTATATCTATATTTATTTGTAATATATCTATATTTATATTCATTATATCTATTTATTTGTAATATATCTATATTTATATTCATTATATCTATTTATTTGTAATATATCTATATTTATATTCATTATATCTATATTTATTTGTAATATGTCTATATTTATATTCATTATATCTATTTATTTGTAATATATCTATATTTATATTCATTATATCTATATTTATTTGTAATATGTCTATATTTATATTCATTATATCTATTTATTTGTAATATATCTATATTTATATTCATTATATCTATATTTATTTGTAATTGCGTGGGAAGAGAAATGTGAATAAGTAAGACGTTGCAGCCAAAGGAGATTTTGAAATTGTAATACCTTCTGCCGCCACCACTAGGTGGCACTACACGGTGCACATCTACATAGAGAATTTAAGCTCCCACCTCCCCGCCCGAGGCCGTGGCCACATCGGCTATGTTTAACCCCTCCCCACACAAAGTTGTATTTATACCCCAAGTTTGGAGTTTGTAACTTAAAAGATGTGGCTGTGCAGAAGGAACAGAGAGACACACAGACACACACATGCATATATACATATGTGTACAGGTAAAATATGCAAAAGAACTGTAATTAAAGATATTTCAATTAAATTTGCAGAAAAACAAAACTGCCTCTTTTTGTATCTTCTTGATAATTTAACCTGAGCCTTCTGTGGTTACAACACGTGCCATATGGTGAAATACCGTATACTTACTCCGCAGTTGGAATTTTTGGAATAAATTTAACATGTAGCCCGTGGGTTATTTGAGTGGACATACAGTAGACGATGGAGTGGCAATTTCAAAATGGTTAACCACAATTGTTTTGTTCCTGAATGCAAATTGGACTCACGGAAATAGGGGGAAACAAGAAATATCCGTGGATGAGAGATGTTTATTTCCTATAATTTCCTGTTGGTACAAGCTAGTATCGGCCGTGGATATAACACGCACACGCGCACGCGCACGCACATGCACATACTTTTCCTCTTATCAAGAGATGCAAAAATCTAGTGGAATTTCTCTTGTGGCCCTGGAACCAAAGAAACAATATATTTTATAACAGCCCTCTCATCTCCCGTCATGCCTCTCTCCCCCAACATGATTAATAGTAAACGTCATAATTCTAACCTTTCCGTGTGCATTCCCAAGCCCCAGATATGACCTTCCCATTAGCGTTTAGAACTACCTAATCCAGATACACAGTCCATTCACTGATAGTGATCTGTTGGGGGAATTGTGTGGCACACATCCATCCACTCAGGACTCTCCCTGACCCACATGGTCGGGAGATTGTACTCGGAGCAGCTGTGAGCTGTCTGTTCAGCGAGCTGAAAAAGTTCTCGAAGTCTTACGTTGTGCAGAGGCACAGACCTTTCTCTCGGGTAGTTTTCCAAGTATTTCCGGCTTCCTTCAGAAGCTCTGTGAGCCATTTCAGGTCACAATCCTTTTCTCGTTCACACAATATGCATTATGATGCCCCAGAGGTAGCTATTTCTCGGGGTTTCTGCGCATGCACACACATCATTCTGGGGTGGATTACGTCATTTTGGAAGTCCCGTATTCTATGACTTGTCTCCAACTGTGGCCCCCTACCCTGCTGACCCTGTTTCCATCTGTCGCTTTTGACTCTGTTAGCTGGCGGGATTTCCTCGGTCCTAGAGGTATGCACATTCACCCTGAACCATTTATGCTGGGTTCAACGATCGGTCCAGCTAAGCCTGGTGTTGGCTTAGTGGTTAGGGTGGTGGCTTGGGATCCCAGGGTCCTGAGTTCAAGCCCCGTTGGCTGCTGAATTAACACCAGGGGGTTGACTCAGCCTGTCATCCTTCTGAGGTCGTCGAAATGAGTACCAGTGTACTGGTCCCGGTGTATGCCCCGGTTAGAATAGGTGTACCATATCCCTGTGTGTCGTAAGAGGCGACCAGGGTTGGCGTCAGGAAGGGCATCTGGCCATAAAAAAACATTGCCTCAAGAAAAAGTCCAACCCCTGCACAGCAGGGAAAAATGGCTGTAAAAACGGTCAAACAACGATCGGTCCAGCTACAAACTGTCATCCTGTTGTCTCGCAGGCAGGGTAAGGCATCAATGTGTGCGCCGTCCCTCGGATGGATGTTAAACTGGTCGTTCAGTTGGTGGACATTAAGTATCGGTGAGATATTGCCACCTCCATGAACAAATTACAAATTCCTGCCCTAACCTACAGGGGGCATTGCATCTGTGGCAAAGCAGTGCCGCCCCTTCAGCCAACGACGCTATTCGCAGCCATAAGCACATTTGAAAGAAGTTCAGAAGACCTCTGTCACTTTGTGCTTCCTTGAGTCTTGATTTTTGTTTACCAAAAGAAAAACAAACAAAAACCATAAAAAAATCAACTTGATTTTGCCTACATTTGGCTTTTTGGGTAATTTTCTAAAATATTCTTGTTTTTGTGAGTGTTGTTGCTTTTTTTTTGTCATTTGAGCATTATTTTTGTTATGCTTTTGGACTAAAGACCCTTTTCTCTTTTGTTTTTAAAAGAATGAGGTCAAGGCTCATGGAAAAAAAAAACGACATGATCCTGAAAGTCCACGACACCAATAATTAATGGTTCAGAGTAGAACTAGACATGCCAGCTGTACAGGCAAACAACCGATGTATGGGCAGGACGAGAAGAAGGTGGATGGACAGACAATTGTTCCTGTTTTCGATCAACATTACAATCGCAAATGCTTGAGCCAGTTAGTGAGTATGAATTAATGCCGCCGTGAAGCTCGGAATTTATTTTTTCTGCAATTGAAGGAAAAATGTCAAACCATTTGGCATTTCCATGACGGAAACGTACGGATCAAAGAATCTGCTTATCGTCGGGAAGCGAAGCACCCTGTTCCATGGTGGCTGCAATCCAGGTAGCTGGTTTTGCTCCAATGCCGGCGTAAGTGCTGTCTCGATCGAATATTCTCGACTCTCGCTGTACTGTGGCCTTGGCCAAAGTGCAAACACAAGCTTTGGTGAGAGGGCAAATCTTTGTACAAAAATGTCATGGAGACTTGCTCGCTGTGGAAGATATCAGTGTTTGGTTTTCCTGACCCGCTGCCTACGGCCTTGACTAAATCTCCGATGGCCCGGCGTGTGCAGATGTCTTGATGAATTCAAGGAAACGATACGATTGACAATTTTACCGAAGGGGAATATTCTTGTACAGTGTCCAAAATGGTGAAATGAAATACTGTATATCCACATTGTGCCTTGTTGATAGGTTTGGGACGTTGTTACTTTTGCAGAATTGCTACAGGCTAGGCCTCGAGCAACGGGGGCTGATTTTAGATATGAAATTGTCCTACGGCGCAGCATTGTTGTTCATTACAATGTCGTCATAGTTTTAATTGTTTGAAAACACAATTGATTATGAAGAGCTTGGTTTTGGCCTTTATTTCTGCTATTTTTCATCCCTCTGCCCCCATCCCAGTCCATCGAGATCACGTGTGTGTGTTTTTTTTTCTTTCTTTCTTTCTTTCTTTCTTGCAGCTCACCCATTGCTAAACATCGAAAATCGCTCGCCGGTCACCTTCTTGTGAAATGTCCTCCTTGTGTCTGTTTAATCTCATTATTCATTTCAGGGCTTCAAGTTGGCAGAACCGTACGCCAGCACCACCACCTCAGGTCATCCTTCATCCGTACTCGTGATGTTTTCTGTGCTCGTGTACCCTCCTTCCCTCACGCGCATCGATTTGCAGGTTGTTATTTCCTTCTCTTTTCTGTTTGTCTTTCCTATCTCTGTTCATTTGTCTTCTTCCTTTCCTTCTTTTATTTTGTCATCATCATCCGACTGCCTCGCTGTCGGTGCACGTACTTCTACCATCTGACACCTTGCCTTTCCATGAGTCGAGACCTTGTATTAAAAAAGAAATGCTGTGCGATTGGAGGAAAGGTGAGGATCGTATAAAATATATTTTAAAACATGATTTATAAACAGTTTTGATGCCATTAGCAAAATAATTTGAGACTGGCAATAAGAATATCATTTGATCTTCCAACCCGAGGATACTCGACTGTAAGGATTCTCCAGAACAGGGTGGACACATCCACCAAAAGTAGATCACCACGAACAAACCAACTTGGGTTGTCTTCCACCTCTCCCCCCTCAACGGACAACAGGGAAGCAACAACAAACGGAGCACTCAAGTTTTTAGATCTCCGAAAATGGACAAATTATTATCACCCCCTCCCACCTTATCTTGCTTAGATAAATATCATGAATACATTCCTCTCCCCTCCTACTTACAACCTCTCCTTCTTCATCATCCAACTCCTTTTTAAAAATAATTTTATACCTATATCCTTGTGTGCAGAAGTACATGCCTCCAAATGAAAGGGAGGCATGCCTAGTCGAACCTGCATGGCAAGGGTAGAGTAGGTACAAGACAGAGCCACATCGAGAGGCATTCATTCGTACCAAGCAAGAAGTGTGCATAAACGTGGCTGGATCATCACAGATTGCACACATCAATAGAGTCATGAAATATCATCAAACCAGCACAGGTTGCACACATCCAAGGATGTTGAGGAAAGATGTTGTGTCACAAACCACATGGCAAGCCCCTCCTCGTTCCGCAATCTACAGATGACATCGCAATAGTTGTCATCTATGTATATTTTTTTCTTTTTTTTTCAGCCTTCTTATGGGTACGTGTGTGTGTGTGTGTGTGTGTGTGTGTGTGTGTGTGTGTGTGTGTGTGTGTGTGTGTGTGTGTGTGTGTGTGTGTGTGTGTGTGTGTGTGTGTGTGTGTGTGTGAACTATTGGAGTGTTAGCATTAACATTCCAAGGAGCATCGGTTGCATCATTCCCTATTCTACGCTTGACAGTTTGAGACCCAATTTAGGCATCTTTCCAGCCAACACACAATCCTTTTGGCCTACGCTTGAAATGTTTAAAGAGGCTGTTGTCGTGAACAGTTTTGCAGGGGCGTAGGAGGGAGAGGTGTACGGTGCATGGCCTGGCATATGGAGCTCGACGCTTTTCGAGCTGTACTTGAGCAACCTCGCAAAATTTGCCAAAGATTGTTCCCTTCGTGCAGGTGGCAGGTGTAGTGATCCTTGTGAAAAAACCACACGGGCATCGTAATGGCGCAATTATAATTTTGAAGTTTTAAACGTCGAGGCTGCAGAAATACAACATGGTTTGAAATGACACACAAAATGCTTTTGCTATGACTTGCGGTATTACTTGGGTGAAATAAGTTTAATGATCATGTGACCGTTAGATATGAAGCAAAGGAATCCCAGAAGGAGACTACCGTGCAGTTAGCTTCAAATTGCCAAGCTTAATAATAACAAAGCATATTTGAATATTGTTGCACATACTAGGCAGTTCTAGATTCTGAACTTGTCAACCTGTCCTCATTTTTCAACTCGAGGTAATTGCTGGTGAAGTTGTAATGTGGTGTCTGTTCTTCCATTATCCTTTCTAATTTAGGGTGCAGTATCATTTAAGCTAACGTTCCATTTCACCGTTTTCAAAACACCAACCAGGAAAACAAAACACATTTGCATGAAAAAAAACAGCATCCTTTTACTCAAGACATTCAATATATACCGTTGGACAAAATAAAGTGCACAATTGTATCGTCGTTCCACTTAAATACTTTCAAGAAAACATGAAGCAGACGTAAACCATAAAACGTGAAGCAGACATGTGATTTTGTGTCATAAATCTGGCCAAACATTGGGTTGGCCTGTTCTACGTTCCCATCTGAGCACTACAGCTTATAATTCTGGGATCCCCAGTTCAGATCTGATACGAAGTTGATGTCTCCATCTGCTCCTACTCTCCTTGCCTTGCATGTGACAAAAGCACATCTTCCCCTGTGAGCCTGTTTTTGGGAGGAGTAGAAGTGCACAGGGAGATTTTGGACAGTAAATTTTTTTTCGTAGTTCCGGGTGGGAAGGACCCCAATTTTCTCGATGTAAACATATATGGCAGAGCGCCACTTCCAATGGGAAGGGATGTTACGAGTCGTACTAAAATATATCATTTCTGGAAGAATTATCCCTTCCGTGAAGATGGTTTCTTCGCTTCTTATAGTTAAAGAAGTTGGAACTGACTTCAGCAGTAACACGAGACCTGAAGCCATCAGAACCCATAATCTTACCCAACAGAGCATGCAGTTGTCTTCAGCATAAATCATTCTTCAAAAGCCACTTTCCACAAGTGTGGATGGTTAACATTGTTGACCTTGTAGATAACTCGGATAAAAGAGATAAAAGGATAAAGTAATGTCTTATATTTTTTTCCGCTCACTAAATATAATTCCATTTGCAGTGAAAACTAGAACGGAACTCGGTAGAGCGGATACGTCCGCCAGGCTTAACAGTTTATGTTTTGCATCCCACTGATATCTGCATCCGGACCTGAACTAAAATTTAATCAGCTGGTTCTTGTCACCGACCCAACTCATTCGCCTAGTTTTGTCTCAATCCATCCACAACGTTTTGAGACATCATGCTATATGTCGTTTTTTGCCTGATCTCTCGATTGTGAAGCATCACTTTTAATGTTCCATTATTCGGATCCGGATCTTCACCAAAATCTCATCAATTCATCCTTTTCAAACACCCAATCTGTCCACCAAGTTTTGTTCGAATCTGTCAATAACTTTTTGAGATATCCTGCTCACAAACAAGCAGACAAACAAACAAGAAAGATGTCACACAGAGCACGACATTTGTTAAATCTGTGAAACAAATTTGAAATTAAAAATAATTGTTGGTCAAATTCAATAACCAAATATGCATGTCCTCTTCAAATTTAAAGTAAATCAGATGAAAATCGACAATTTTAGAAATTTGGTCAATGTTGACCTCAACAATGGCATTGAATTCAGTGACCTGATATGCAAATCCTCTTCAAATTTCAAGTCAATCGGATGAAAATTGACAATTTTAGAAATTTGGCCTTTGTTGACGTCAAAAATGTCATTGAATTCAGTGACATGAGATGCAAATCCTCTTCAAATTTCAAGTAAATCAGATGAAAATTGACAATTTTAGAAATTTGGCCTTTGTTGACCTCAAAAATACTAGGTCATTGAATTCAGTGACATGATATGCAAATCCTCTTCAAATTTCAAGTAAATCAGATGAAAATTGACAATTTTAGAAATTTGGCCTTTGTTGACCTCAAAAATACTAGGTCATTGAATTCAGTGACATGATATGCAAATCCTCTTCAAATTTCAAGTAAATCAGATGAAAATTGACAATTTTAGAAATTTGGCCTTTGTTGACCTCAAAAATGTCATTGAATTCAGTGACATGAGATGCAAATCCTCTTCAAATTTCAAGTCAATCGGATGAAAATTGACAATTTTAGAAATTTGGTCAATGTTGACCTCAAAAATACTAGGTCATTGAATTCAGTGACATGATATGCAAATCCTCTTCAAATTTCAAGTAAATCAGATGAAAATTGACAATTTTAGAAATTTGGTCAATGTTGACCTCAAAAATACTAGGTCATTGAATTCAGTGACATGATATGCAAATCCTCTTCAAATTTCAAGTAAATCAGATGAAAATTGACAATTTTAGAAATTTGGCCTTTGTTGACCATAAAAATACTTGTTCATTGAATTCAGTGACCTGATATCCAAGTCCTGTTAAAATTTCAAGTAAATCGGATGAAAATTGAGAGTTTTTAGAAATCAGACAAAGTTGTTGACTTTGGCCTATGTTGACCTTTTGACCTCAAAAAAAATTGGTTTCTTGCTTTTGACAAACTCTACCAGATGGTGAAGTTTCGTGAAGATCGGGTTGAAATTGTGACCTGTAGGCAATTTACAGACAGACAGAATAACACACTAAACCAACCAATATACTTGAAAAATGTTCGATTTTCGCAAGTAACAAACAGGGGTGGAAACATAACACTCCATCCACCTTCTATTGGGGAGGGGGGGGGGATGCACAGTTTGCACACATATATGGCAAATATGAAGTTATTTTCCCCACAGTCTCTGTCAACTGCAATGCACTTTAATGAACACATCAACCCCACTCTTGTTTTCCATTGGCACTACGGTTGTCGGCCGACCCAATTCGAGGCTTGCCTTCTATCGGTTTCCTAATTCTTGAAACGCCTTGCCTAACGTAACGGTGCTCACATCAATGGAGGAGTCACCGTACACATTCTTTAAATGCTGAGATGAATGTCCACTCGAGAAACTTCTTTTGCAGTAAAAAAACAAACAAACAAACATAAATCCTGTAACTCTTCTCTGCTTTGCACACACATCTAGCGGGGCAATCATTTTGAAAGCGTGCTGTGATGATGTCGTGTGACCGATGACAGTGTCGCTCGACTGTAAATGGCCGGGAGATACAAACCTTTCACTGTAGCTTTCCTATGAATCTTTGGTTACAAACTGAAAAATAAGAGGCATTACTTTCGTACCGACCCTCGTCTGTTTTCCCAGCTTGTGCTCCGCTCGGTTGTGATGCCTCTCCGGTTCTGTGTTCAAGCGTGCCACCTCTTTGGCAGCTCGATTATGTCCTGTGTTTGTCTCAAACAAGCCCTGATATGCCACACATACTCCATGGACCGAGTGTAACGATGTGATGTGAAACTGATTCGTGTATGCACATGCAATTTGTCATTGTTCTCACATACGAGCAAATTAATGCATTTTGCACCCCTCAGCAAGTTGCAAAGAAAAGAATCGAAACCTCGAAGCATTGTGTTTGTTTATTTATGGAATCGAACTTTCCGTCTTCAGCACATTCATTGCAGGTTGTAGTTCCTCTTTTTTTTTTTTTCTTTTTTTTTTTTTTGAAGTTGCTTCCTTTGGAGCTCTGATCTCATTTGGTTTTGGTTCACTTCTGCTTCTTGTTTACTTGAAAGCATTTAAGTTGAAGGAGGATGTAATTGTGCGCTTTGTTTTGTCCTGCAGTATTCATTGGGCATCTTATGTAAAAGGATGCTTTTTTTGTTTGAATGCAAGTTTCTTTCGTTTTCCTGGTCGGTGTTCCAAAACCGGTGAAATGCAGTGTTCGCTTGAACTCACTCGGTAGTTTGATTCATCACCACTCCAGATTTGGAACGTCCATCCAATGCTGATGTTTTTTTTTTAATATCAGAATAGTGCATCCTTGTTTCCTTTTGTGGGTGTTTCAGGCACCTTGGGTCTCATTCAAATGGCTGCTTTTCCGCTTGTCCACCTAATCTCACCGGCAATTAATAAGAGAGGGCTTCATAAAGTTCTCGGTCTTCAATGTGCTTCTCTCGTACATGCTAGGCCGAAAACCTTTAGAAACCCCCTTTGTAAGCCGATCGATTACCATGCCTATTAATTTGTGTGTAGGCCGATTCCTGTGTTTTTTTTTATCGGTCAAGCTCGAAACTGTTATCCTGGTGTTTTGCATGCAGGGTGAGGCATCAATGGGTGTACCGTCCGTCAAAGAGACGTTAAGCTGGATGTCCCGTATGCCAGTATTAGTTAGTGGACATTAAATATCCCACGGTATCCTTCGCAAAAAGTAGGCAAGCTATCGCCGGCACCTTGAACAAATTCCAATTTCCTGGTACCTCAACCAACATTGTTATGAGACAAACATCTTTTAAGGCTGAGAACTTTATTCCTTTGAAAATCGAAACCGTGAGCATTAAGTTGAGACCTCCAAAGTCAGCCGCAGATTCTGCGTTCTCCATCATTCCAATTAATTCCTTGAAAACCCAAAATGACTCCGCCGACTAGATGGCCTTTGGTCATACCTCAAGGGAGTACTGCTCTCCCCTATGGCTGGCGCTCCAGTCTCACATCTGTCTCCTGGAATCTGTGGAATCTAATGCTGTCTACATTATTGGCATCTCCCCCAATGAGGCCGAAGCTGAAGGCCTGTTGCTGTCACATGACACATAAATCAGTGGCTTTTTCAAATTATTATTTATTTATTTTATTACCTCTCTTCCAGCCTAACGCCCTCTGCTCTCACAGCCCTTTAATGCTCACCACAACTTCAGGTGACGAGTATTCTTCTTGTAACCTCTTGAACAACTCCCAAAATCCAGGTTTACTGAACACCTGAACTCTTTTGCTCCTAATTTCTCCAGTTTGTGAAACTGCCTTCTGGAGAGGGTCCGATCCCACTTGTCCCCCCCTCCCCCCCCCAGGGCTTCAATCAGGCAGTGCACCACTATCTCGTGTCATCCCCCATCCCTACTCTCAACCTTTTCTACCTCATCCACCAAAACGAACCGTCTTCATCCTAGATCATTCTGTTTCCTCCACTCCTTTTGCTCCTCTTTTCCTGTCCATTCATTCCATTGCATGTCTACCTTTAGCTTCACTGTTTGCGTTCATCCTCAATCTTCTGTTGAAAAAAAATAAATTAATAGAAGCCTTCTGTTACCAATTCATCAATTCCAATCTGTCATTGATACGTGTTGTGTTGTGCAAGCGAAGCATTCTTCTTTCCCACTGGTACTCTTCATTTTACATGATGTAAAGTATCGAAGCCTCCCAATGAAAAACCTTGCATTTTGAGCTGCTTTTCTTTTCCCTCTCCATCAAACCTTACACCCCAAACGTTTCCAAGAATGGTGCTTCCAATGCAGGCTTACACGTTTTCTTCCTTGGGGTTAGGGTTTTTTTTATTATCTCACTCGAGATCCCTCTCGGTCTTTCTCAACAATGCTAGGAGGAATATTTTATTGTTTTATTTGTCCCTTCTCTGTTCTAATGTTGGTGCCTGCTGGGATTGTTCACATGACAATAACAGCTTTGGGGAATAAAAATTGCCATGTTTGTTCATGTTCGAGAGATGTGTGACCTGAAGCTTTGTCGGCGAAATGGACCATTGAGAGTTCAGCACTTTAACTCCAGTACGTTCGTTAAAAGTGGAGCAGCAAGTTACAGTGAAGGTCTTTTTGCATATTGCAAGTATCAGCATTGTCCTCTTGTCTCCATTTCTTGCATTGCCCTCTTGTCTCTTCCTCACCATACATATTGGTGTCATGACTTGTAGTGGGGCAACTTAGCTAAATATAGCATAACAATTGTGCATTTTGTGAGGGAAGCACCAAATTTGGCACACTAGTAGCCGATCATATTATGAACAGATTTGGATATTGGGCCATCCCAAATTCAGCCGCTGATGGCTGTGCAAGCCATTTTCCACTGCCATCAAAAATTTTGAGATGGCCCAATATCCAAATCACAAAATGATCAAATCACAAATCACAAATCACAAAAAATCACAACCTCACAAAATGCACAATTGTTATGCTAAGTTGCCCCACTACTGTCCTTCCCACATAGGTCAAACAGAGTTTTTGGTTGCTTTCAGACCACAATTCAGCTGATGCAACCTCCAACTTACCGTCATTTGAATGAGTGAATGGGAATTTTGCATTATATCTACTTACTCTAATGGAACAAATGTGGATGTCATCGTAACTCCAAAATTGACCATTGGTCATACCTGGTATGACAAATCATCTTTTATCTTATGACTGGCAAGGTACCCGTGCTGTGCACGAGTGGGAGCCTGAAAGCAAACGGACAAGGCGAAATAGCGAATGCCAAACCATGAACGAATAAATTCCGCATTCCTGTGCCACCTTCAGTTGAACGTCGGGTATAGACAGCCAGTTCATGAAGGACTTGGGCAAAAGAACTTTACTGCAGGTGACCCCACCAGCAGGTGGGTAGATAATGCCGAATATGCTAATGGGAGTGAAAAGTTGTGGCATCTGACTGGTGGAAACCGAGACTCTCAATTGCATCGAGATATTACCGAACCAGCGAATGTTTCCATGTACGATAAATGGCGAAGCTGCTCATACTGAAGCCATGAATGAGGAGAGAGATTGAGATTGACATTTTTTTTTTTTGTATGGGTGGAAAATCTAAATTATTATTGTCCTTGGAACGAGGCTCCGACAACGAAGTTTCACAGGTTGGTTCGTGAATCGTGATCCTTTACGAAAAAGGAAGTGGAGATTTTGAGATAACAAAAACCCACCTCCTGAAACCCAAGAGGAGATAACGACGAATGAGTCTGAGGTTCATTTTAAAACTTTTCCTTTTTTTAAAAACTTTTTATTGTGCAGCCTTTTGCCTGTGAAAACCGAAACAAGTTCATGTAGGAAAATGTACTTGTAAATCTATAAATGATTGTTTTGCAGCAATCATGGGTTGACATTCCCATCTGAGTTTGTAATGTCGGGATCACAGGTTCAGATCCCATATACTGTGTTGATTTCTCAATTGCGTGGACTCTTTGACCCGTCCATGAGCCCTCGGCATTGTTTTTGTGAGGAGAGGGTTGAGTTGTAAGGTGCGCACAGCATGCCCTTACCTGCTCTCTCTCTCTCTCTGATTGCTGGGCGTGTCTTTTCTTCAAAACCTGTGAAACGGGCTATCCTGTACCACTTCCGCGGTACTCGGTGCTGTTTCTTCCCGGGCTTGCGTGGAGCTGTGGAGCCCGGTGTTATGCGTTGTTCTGTTCATCGGTTCAAATCGTTCCGTAATTGGTGAATATTTGGTTTTATCCGTATCGGTGGTTATCCTTGGGTTTAGGTAGTTTGACTTGGAGTTTAGCACTTCACTTTACTCTGTTTTATGACGTTCAAGTTGGCTTACGCCGAGCTTTTGGTGTCATGTGTTTGATGTATTCGATTGGGAGAAAGTAATACCTGCTTCGCATGTTGTTTGTCGGTATGGATTTTTGGTTGCGTTGCCTTTTTCATGTTTTTTTTTTTTCTCAACATATTTGGCATTAAAGTGCCCATCCCAGTTTGCTTTCAGGATTATCGGTCGACCACAGTGTGCAAACTGGTAGACGAGACCAGGCAGGGAAGGCAGATTAACGCCCTCACTGAAAGTCATTTTGTGCCACCTGGGTTTTTTTTTTTTTTTTTGTTCATCCAACAATCCAGTAATGACACGGTAATTATCCTGAAAGGCGTTTTGGTTTCCATCGAGTCTAGAATCTAAATGATTATTACTACTATGGTCAGCTGGATTTTCACCCTCAATCTTTGGAATGCCAACCAGTCTAGAGTCTTGAATGCAAGGTCACCACCAAACCCATTTTGTAGGACTTTATATTTGTTGATTTACCTTTTGTAGAAGTTTGCTGAGCTGAGGACTGGGTTGATGTGATCGATAAAATAGTGCTGTAGTTGGTGCGGAGAGGGGACGAGATTCAGGTTTTCAGAGTTAAGGTGAAATCTAAATACTTGTAAATTGTACTTTTACTCGTGGGCACCTCCACCCTCTTAGCAGGAGTACCCTTCTCAGTTTATCGAGTATGTGCTGAAGTATATGCCTGGTGTTGGCTTAATGGTTAGGGTGGTGGGCTTGCGATCAAGGAGCCCGAGTTCAAATCCCACCTGGCTGTTGAATTAATACCAGGTGGGGTTGACTCAGCCTGTCACCCTTCTGAGGTTCGGCAAAATGAGTGCCAGCATGCTGGTATCTTGTGTCGGAGTGGTGACCCGTCGAGGATTGTGCCCAATAGCCAAGGAGACTGCTTAGGCAGCACCAACGCTCTGCATATAGTATGGTCCCAATGCATGGATGGATTGGGGGCTTGGGATCCTCGGGTCCTGAGTTCAGATCCTGCTTGGCTGTTGAATTAATACCAGGTGGGGTTGACTCAGCCTGTCATCCTTCCGAGGTTGGCAAAATGAGTGCCAGCATGCTGGTATCTTGCAGTGGAGTGATGACCTGTCCAGGATTGTGCCCAACAGCCAAGGAGACTGCTTAGGCAGCACCAACGCTCTGCATATAGTATGGTCCCAATGGATGGATGGATTGGGGGCTTGGGATCCTCGGGTCCTGAGTTCAGATCCTGCTTGGCTGTTGAATTAATACCAGGTGGGGTTGACTCAGCCTGTCATCCTTCCGAGGTTGGCAAAATGAGTGCCAGCATGCTGGTATCTTGCAGTGGAGTGATGACCTGTCCAGGATTGTGCCCAACAGCCAAGGAGACTGCTTAGGCAGCACCAACGCTCTGCACAGAGTATGGTCCCAATGGATGGATGGATCTAGTTGCTGGAGTATATGCACCAGAGTAAGGCTAAAGTATGTGCTCGTCTGCTGGCTTTGGGTGGCCACTCAAGGCCAGTATTGGGGTTGGAACCAGAGGTAACCGGTCTTGGAACTTCCGTGTGGGCTCAAGAACTGCGAAACGTCAATTTTGGAGTTTGCGAGACATCCACGTTTTGCTCCATTGTGGTAAGATTTGCATGCATGCCGGTTTATTGAAATTTTATCGTCGTCGTCTCTGCGCACCAGTAGGTCAAGGTAAAATTGCGTGAATGTTGAACACATTGGATGACCACTCGGTCTTTCACGTGAGCAAACTGTTTTGCTCCATTTTTTTGGGACCTCGTACCAAATGTTCTGCGTCTAATGCGATTCAAAGTCATTTTTATTTTGCATAAAAACCTCCGCACGGCATTGCTCAATGGACTTCGACCAGAGTTCCGATTCTGTAATGGAAATGGCAGGTATTTCCTGTTACCAATGACAAAGGAAAGGATAAATCGCCAACGTGAGCAGACTTTGAAATTTATCAAATGCTCCTTTCCATGTGAACTGTTAGACTTTGACATCTTCCCATCTGTGACTTCACTCAAGGAAATGGTTATATATATATGGGCCTTGATGCTAACAATATAATTTGACTCGCTCACCTTCACTCTATGTTCTTCTTCTTTTTCAGATATGTGAATACTGCCTCTTCTCTTGCTTCAAGTCCATCAGCATTTCCGTGATTGGCATCGATCATGGTGTCTGTTCTTGTACGGAGCATGCCTGAGTTTGGGGCATCAATGGAGTGGCTGTAAATGAACCCATCTGGACCTGTTCAGTTGCTTTTCAGTCAAACAAAAACAGATTAAAAAAAGAAAACAAACCTTATTTTGTCGAAAAGTACTTCCTGATTGAGTGCTTGTGCGTATTGCACATCGTCGTCATGAAGTTGCAACACATCTTGTGGATTATGAACCTCGCGGCCTTCTCACTTTGTCCTTCTACTGCTGCTTATTTGGGCGTGAGGCCGCGGATCAGAAGAAATTTGGACGGTGAGTTTGACGTCCCGCGTCGTGTGTGAACGATCCATACTTTATCCTTAACGCGCGAGTGAAACTTTGTCTTCTCTGCCAGTAAGGACTCTTAAAGATGTACACGGGGGAGGTTAAAAAGTTTCTCCCTTCTCAAAATGTTTCCGAGCCAAACTCACGACCCAACTTTTCTGACGGCATCGGCAAACTCACCCGCTGTCAGGGAAAACATGATGCCGCTGGGAATTGCATAGAAATGGACTAGATGCTGGTGTGGGACCATTCCGTAATCCTGGGTAGTTGGAGGGGGTAGGTGCGCGGATGTTTTGACTCTCTCCCTCATATGAAGAGATAGTAAGTGGGAGGAAGGCCGATAAACTCCATTCCTTGTTTTTACATTTTTGCTTTGGCATCTCGTGTTTAAATTTGAAACTCTCCTTTATCTCGTGTTTCCTTTCTTTCCTTTCATTTTATCGCCCCTTCTGATGACCTTTTTCCCCCCCTTTTTGGGGTTTTTCCTCCTGCCCCAAAGGCTTCTTTCCTTCCCAAACCACCAATCACTTATATTTCCATTTCCATTCTCCATGCAAGTGTACGAAGTCCGATGACATGGTTTTATTGATGAATGAGATGCTGCCGATGCACAAGGCCCCCCCAAAACAGGAAATACCAAGTTGGTCTTTAGATTCTGGACTTTGCATTGATCTGTATACTCCGTAATGCTGCCAAAGACGGTATTGTATGTTCTTCAGCTGAGGGTTGTTCAACTGGACGTGTCGCCGCGTTGAAAGGCATCTCTTGCACGAATTGTCAAGCATCTGTATATAATTCATGTTGAGTGTGAATTGCAAATGAAAAAACTGATCTGATGGTCAATAAGTATAAACGGTAGTTGTAAAAAAGAAATGTTGAGGTCACTATTCTGTGCTTCTACATTCGTACTCGCGTCTTCGAGAGTGGTCAATATAAGATTCCCATGCCGGCTGTTGGCAAATTTTCTTGGTCAGAGGGTTTCCCCGAGACATTTTGAAGAGCAAGCACTTCCCTTTATTTATTTATTTATTTATTTGTTTATTTATTGATTGATTTATTTATTTTTTGTCTAAAAAAAATTAGCTTTGTGAAAAAGCAATGTGAGAAGGCAATGGACTGATATTGTGGACTCGATAAGGGAATGAACGAGAGACGGAGACGAAGTAGAACACAGCAACATGCAAATAGATAGGTGGTGGTGGTGCCGGGAGGGTGTGGGGGGGGGGGTAATGAGGAAAGAGAAGATGATGGATGAAGATATAGGATGACCTGAAATGGTGGTGCACTCTTAACTTTAATCCCTGGAAGGAGAAGTTGGCTTGAACAGACCTAGGTAAGATGTCCCATAACTAGGAGAACAGAGGAGCAAAGTACGTAATGGAGGTGAAAAGTAAGCCTGGATTATTCTCGTTTCAAAAGGATGAGTTGCTAGAAGAATGCTACAACCTGGAGAGACCTATGAAGGGATTAAAAAGCAGAGGTAGCAATATCTGATGAGAGAGCAGCCAGCCTTGTGTTTCTGCTTCTTTGTTGGAACGCCCATGTTTTTGAGAGCATTGGATTCCATTGATCTATCGACAAAGACCGTGCCTGTTATGAGACATTCAGAGCTGCTATGACTGAGAATGGCCAGTCTGCGGATGGCTTTGGAGGCCAGCTTTGATGTATGGTCGCCCAGGAGAATGTATTAGCTGATGCTGAGATCCAGAAGTTTAAATACTGAACTTCTTCCATTTGTTGCCTGTGGAAATATCCACGGAGAGAGACGAGGTGAAAAAGTGAATTTTTTTTTTCTGGATTGAAAGACGTGTTCCAAGTGTCAGCATCTGATCCTTTCCTCATCAGGAGATTTGGAAGCTGCTCCTACTGCTGCCAGTCTATCTGTAGGATGTGTTATGGTATGCACAGAGGAGGTTTGAGTTTTCCCAAACTTCAGTGGGTAAGATGTGGACTTGGAGGGATGAGGTGGGTACGCAGCTTCGGAGGCAAACACCGAGTTAAGACAACTTGCCTTGTGTCATGCTGAGTCAGCAATGATACAATTGAAGGAATTTGAGGGTCAAACACACACCGAGACAGACTTCATATAATGCTACCAGGAATTTGAAGAAGGAAGCAGGTTGGAGGGTTCAGCTCTATGCCTGGTGTTGGCTTAATGGTTAGGGTGGTGCGCTTGGGATCCTAGGATCCTGAGTTCAAATCTCATTCACCTGTTGAATTAATACCAGGTGGGGTTGACTCTGCCTGTCATCTTTCCGAGGTCGGCAAAATGAGTGCCAGCTTGCTGGTATCCTGTGTCGGGGTGGCGACCCGTCCAGGATTGTGCTCAATAGCCAAAGAGACTGCTTCGGCAGCACCAACGCTCTGCACGGAGTATGATCCCAATGGATGGATGGATGGGTTCAGTTATAAGCCTTGTCACGTGATGTTTTCTTGCTCCCTTGAGGGTGCACACGCTTGTTGCGAGCCTTTCAAAATGCCATGAGGCTGCACTGTTGTCAGTTTTCCACCCGATTGCATCACTTTCTATTTTTGCCACCTTGTTGCAATGAAAGATGTTATTGCACCAAATATTGAGCCTATAACTTGTATGATTATTCCAACACTCATCCGCATTTGCCCTGTCCAAACATTGAAGCGCATCATCTGCACGTACACACACCACCTTGTGTGAAAAGAGCTTTTCATTCTTGATTGCATCATAATCTGCTTGTGTCATATGCTAAGTCCTAGAGCATCCTGTTGTGATGAGAAATATGCTGGAGGATTGCACAAGTATGATGACAGGCTCATGAGTAGAGCAGACGTTGAGGCCGGTCAAGCACCTCTCGACCTTATTTAAAACGGGAGTTCCGGGGAATCGATGGAAAAAGTCCGCGTATCGCGTGAACTCTTTGTTTGCCGTGCTTTATAAAGAACCCCTCATGCAAGGGGGTACCAAAGCTGTCATTTCTTATCAATCATATGGATGAGAATAATTTGTTTGCGAGGTACGATGGTCTTCAAGATTGGTGGAATTTGCCAAGTCACTCGAGAGAAGAACTTCTTGGCTTATTGTGGAATTAATTTTCTGGCTGTGTCATAAATGTAGTGCAAAATATTTCATTCTCTCTTTTACTAACCTTGTGAGGATTGGACCATTTGTTGGTCGCTATGGGCTCGCGCCAAATCTGTCAGCATCTATTGTGACCATACTCTGTGCAGAGCGTTGGTGCTGCCGAAGCAGTCTCCTTGGCTATCGAGCACAATCCTGGATGGGTCGCCACTCCGACACAGAATACCAGCAAGCTGGCACTCATTTTCCCGACCTCGGAAGGATGACAGGCAGAGTCAACCCCACCTAGTATTAATTCAACTGCCAAGGGGGATTTGAACTTAGAATCCTCAGATCCACCTCCCCCCCAACACCTCTAACTTGCCATCTTCCCAATCTTAAATGTCTCAACTTTGGTAACATTTTTGTGGAGTGGTGACAGATCTGCACTAACTGGAGAAGTGGCCCTGTTCTCTAATTTCGAGCATGCACGTCGAATAGTTTAGTCTTACCTGCATTACAAAGGCTCGTCGGGATTGTAAGGAGAGGTACATCTGATCTGGGGTGGAGTGCAGTGGTTGCAGGCACAAATGTCGAGGGTTTTGCGTCACCAAAGTTGTATTGGAAGCTCACTACCTGTGCTTTAAAATCAAGTTTAACAAAAAACAATCCACAGTGCTGCTGTAATGAGCGAGGATGTGCTGCAGGTCTTCTCTTGCCTTTGATAGTGGTAATTACTGGATGTGCTGTCGGTAAATGCAGAGTAGTCCAGTGTGCTAAACAACTACCTGACATGCCTAATAGACCAGAAAGAGTTTGTGCATATGAAGCTGTGCTGAAGATGTTGTTTTGAAAAGATTTTTCACCTTGTGTAATAGTTGGTTTTGAGAACCTAAACATGAAACTTTTTCTTTTATTTTTAATGGAACCCGGAAGCCACGTGATTTATTCAAGGTAAGCACCAACTTGGTGAAGGCAGCCAAATATTTTGGGGAACGTGGGATTTTCCCAAAGATTGAGAAATCCCAAGTTTACTGCTGTAAAATTCAGCTTTCTCAACACCTGTTTGAGAAAATCCATTGTTGCCTAATCTCTGTTGATGCGGTCCATCACTCGTCTTTACTGAGACGATGCTGATGTAATGCTTCTTCATCGCTGCTCGTCTTTACCGAGTTGGTGCGACTTCATGGCTAGTCGTTTGCACGAGATGGTTATTTCGTATGTAGCCTGTGGCTGCTGGTTGCATCATTTCCTGGAAAGCGTGGCTGTGCCGCCGATGCAGTGCTATTGTTACCAGTACACTGGTACTCATTTTACCAACCTCAGACGGATGACAGGTTGATTCAACCCACATGGTGTTATTTTAACGCGAGGAGAGCAGGGGCTCTAACTCAAGACCCTAAGATCTTAAGCCAGCCATCTAACCATTAATCCAACACCAGGCTACTAAGATGGTGCTACTTCATCACGAGTCTTTACCAAGACGGAACACTAGTCTTTACCAATATAGTGCTTCTTAATTGCTAGTCTTGACAAAAATGGTGCTGGTTCATTGCTGGTCTTTGCGAGACTACCATTCCTTGTAATATTTGATGTATACCAATTATTGATCTTGATGAAGAAAAGAGAACATTTTTAGTCCAGGAGCTAGGTGACTTTTATTCAACATGGAAGGTGCAGATGTTTAAGGGTGCCAGTGGTGTAGAGTAGGGTTGGCAGATCCCAGAAACCCAATTGTTAAGTTACGCCAGTTGTGGGTGTGGGAGGTGGCGCCACCCAAATCCAAGATGGCTGTTTTGGTATAGGCTAAAACCAATATTGTCATACATCAAGTAATACTAGGCCGATTCCAATGATTTTGGTATACTTTCTCATAGTTTTTGGTTTGCCCAATCTAATGAAGAGGATGTCATCATCATCCAAAGTCAATGTCATGAGATAAAGGTCAATATTTTGGCCAATTTTAATGCTGTTTGACCTTGACCCCTTGATTCAAGGTCAAATCTGATGACATGAAATGATTCCCCATACATGATTTCCTATTAGTGCCTAATACATGCCTAAGCCCTCAGACAAGTATTTAAAACATTACAGGGACTATTTAAAAAATGGGGGAGGGGGGACCCACTCCTAGAAATGGAGGAATTCCCCCTTTAGTCCAAAAATAGTCAAATTTCCGATCTATTTTGCACTAGATTTCTTATTTCCTCATAAAAACATTCCATTTTGTTAGTTATAGATGTTCTTGGTACTGACCAAAAACTGTGATATTGACCTTTATCTCATGACATTGACCTTGGATGATAATGACACTCTCTCCATTAGATTGGGCATACCCAAAACTATCAGAATGCATACCAAGATCATTGGAATCGGCCTAGTATTACTTGATGTATGACAATATTGGTTTTAGCCTATACTGAAACAGCCATCTTGGATTTGGGTGGTGCCACCTACCACACCCACCACTGGCGCAACTTAACAATCGGGTTTCTGGGATCTGCCAACCCTACTCTACACCACTGGCACCCTAAAACATCTGCACCTTCCATGTTGACTAAAAGTCACCGAGCTCCTGGACTATTTGTGATTATTTGAGCTTTTTGACAATTGGACATTTGCACAGACTCTGGAAGAGACATTATCAGAGTAATTGTAACCATTTTGTTATTATCAACGCAGGTCAATTTGAAGTGACGTGGTACTGTATGCCTTAACATGTCGAATAATCTTTCAAAAAAGATTTGAGCCTTTTATGTCATTCCAAGTAAGATGTGCATTTTCTTTGTTTGCCTAACTTTTATAAACTTTTTATTTTTCTTATTGTAACTAAATAAAACCAAAATTAGGTTTATCGCTCCTCCCATGAGCCTCAACACTGTCCACCAAAAAAATTCGCAGGAAGTGAATTGGCTTTGTGGAAGCTTTTGTTTTTCTCTCTCGATTTTTGTTTATCCTCGAAATTCACTCCACAATGGCCGAATGTTAGTCACACAACAACAGGCTTACTTGGCAGTCACAGTTGGTTGAACATGATGTCAAAGCACAAATGAAATGATCTGTTGTGTCATTTTTGATCGAGTTCAATCTAGATAAGGTGCCAGCATCGCGTGTTGACTACATGGGCGCGTTTGTGCATATGACGTTGATCTAGCATCGGCTGCGCCTTGTACCATTCAGTGAAAACGGCACACACCATTTTTAAGGTCTTTGGCATGACGTGGCCGGGGTTCGAACTGCCAACCTCCCACACTCGAATAAGACGCTCTAACCATTATACCACCAGGTTTGGCACTGACACACCAAGTCTGGTGAAGGAAAGTAAGGATTGTGTAAGAAAATCCTTTTAAGATTAAATATGCCGCTGGACAGCCATAAAGACAACATTGAGGTACGGGTATCGCCTGATTGTGTCGACACAAAGAGAAATGAAAAGTTCAGCAATAGCGGTAGTGAAGTACTGGTGGTAGTTCGTAGAGTATGGCTTATCATGTTTCGTTGAAATGTGTCGATTTTTATTTATGTTTTTTTCCTGATCGTCTCCATTAAAATGTGCTAATCAATATGGCTTTTGTTTTCTTGGGATGATTTTACCTCCGCCACCAAAGGTGAAGGAGGTTATGTTTTCACCCCCTTTCTGTCTGTTTGTTTGTTTGTTTGTGTTCAGGATATCTCAAAAAAGTTGTGGACGGATCCAGATGAAATTTTGTGGCAAGGATGAACTAATTGGATTTTGGTGAAGATCCAGATCCGACTACTCAAATTTTTTAAGTGATTCTTCACCATTGAGAGATTGGGCCAAAAACGATACATAGCATGATATGTCAAAAATGTATTGGGCCCGATATGTTCTCGTGGATCAGGCATTATGTGGTGTAGGTATGCGCTCTACCGAGCGCCGTTCTAGTTTTAAAATGAGACGTCAATGACAGTGGATGTAGATGTGTACTTTGTAAGTAGGTCATGGGAGATTGAGATGTGCTAAAAGCTACAACCAACCACAAGCCATGCTGAATTGTCAGCAATTTTCATCCAAATATAATTATTGTGTTGGAGAGCTACAATGCGAAGATTTGTTAAAACGCATCTGTTTAACCCCCCCCCCCCAACCACCCCTCCACCCCCCTCCCATCTCATCGGATGGTGCAGAGGCAGCACAATTTCCTTTGAGCTGTCTAGCCTAGGTTAAATTCCAGAGCTGACTATATACTGTCTGATTGGTACATCGCAAGAATGGCATCATATATTCTGCTGTCCTTCTGATGAACGTTAAACTGAGGACCCGTCTGCCAGCATTAGTTGGTGGACGTTATAGATCCCATGATGTCTTTCACAAATAGTGGGTGAGTTGTTGCCAGCACCCTGAACAAATTGTAAATTCCTGCCACCTTCAGTCGAATGTCAGACATGGCCATAAAGTTTGTGAAAGATTGGGGCCAAACCCTTTCTCCAGTCCATCCCACATCAAGATGGCAATAATTACAGATGGAAAAACAGTAGTAGATCTGTTTAATCCCCCCCCCAATGGCCTTCAATAATTAAATATATAAGTTTCAATATGTATGAATTATGACGTCCTACGATACAGAATAAAGCAAGTCTGTGTTTGTCTGTGCCTGGTAATCATAGAAAAAAACAAAACCACTGTTGGGCCAAACTCCACCAAATTTTTAAAAATTTGGATTTTCAAATTGGCCAATCAGGCAGATTTGATTAGAATCCCCTGGAGAACAAATGTGCCAAATTTGATGCTTGTATCATCATTTGCACGATTCCTCTCAAAAATTGCTGTAATCTGCCCCACTACTGGGGGGTATCCAGGATCAGGTCATGTGCACAAAAAAATCTCACCCCCCTCACCCACTCACCCCGCACGCTCCCTGCAAGGTGGGGAGACGACGTATGATGTTTGCCTGGACATGTGGCACAATGCAAGGCCCGTCAAGCCTGCACAATGGTTGCCAACTTATGGCAGCTTTGTCCGTGTTCTATCGTTTTTAAATGCTGAGAAACGGCAACGATGGAAGCAGCACGTACCATTCCTGTAGCCTTTGGTACGACTCGACTATGGTTTGAACCATCGACCTCCCAGGATCTTTATTTTGCTGGAAGGCGAATCACTGACTGATGAGCCGTACAGGATTCAGGGAGGAATGGCAGGATGGATCACAAACTTCCTGTCCTTGTCAACAGTCAGAGAGCCATATATTTTGTGTAAGTCGCAATTTAATTTCCCTGATATACTTCTCCACAATGATGCACTGGGAGGTGATGTGAATTGTCAATGATTGTTCTAGTTTGCTCTGTAAAAGAAACCGTAGTTGGTTGTTGCTGAACAATTCAGACTACGATTTGCCTGGAAAGGGCAAAACTCTCAGGCTGTGCTCATCCCATTGTTTGTGGTTGCATTTCAATTTCCTGCTTTGATTTGGGTAGCTCATCTCCTCAATGGATTTCAAGCAGCTAAATTTCCATTGGAATGGCTTACATGTTCGTTGAGATGACAAAGAGTTGCATTTTAAGATGGCTTGCACTTCCATTGAGATGGCTTAAATTTACATTGAGATGGCTTACATTTACATTGAGATAGCTAATACTTCCATTGAGATATCCAAGACGTCCACTGAGATGGCCAAGACTTGCATTGAGATGGCTTACATTTCCATGAGATGAATTGCATTTCCATTGAGATGGCTTAAACTTCCATTCAGACAACCAAGACTGACATGGAATTGAATTACACATCCATTGAGATGAGCAAGACTTACATTGAGATGGCTTACATTTCGATTGAGATGACCAAGACTTGTATTAAGATGACCAAGACTTACATTGAGATGACAAAGACTTCCATTCATTAAGCTGAATTACATATCCATTGAGATGACAAAGACTTCCAATGAGATGACTTGCATTTACATTGAGATGAATTACGCATCCATTGAGATGGCTTAAATTTACATTGAGATGGCTTACATTTACATTGAGATGGCTTACATTTACATTGAGATGGCTTACATTTACATTGAGATGGCTTAAATTTACATTGAGATGGCTTACATTTACATTGAGATGGCTTAAATTTACATTGAGATGGCTTACAATTACATTGAGATGGCTTACATTTAAATTGAGATGGCTTAAATTTACATTGAGATGGCTTAAATTTACATTGAGATGGCTTACATTTACATTGAGATGGCCAATACTTCCATTGAGATATCGAAGACTTCCATTGATATGGCCAAGACTTCCATTGATATGGCCAAGACTTCCACTGAGATGGCCAAGACTTGCATTGAGATGGCTAACATTTCCATGAGATGAATTGCATTTCCATTGAGATGGCTTAAACTTCCATTCAGACAACCAAGACTGACATGGAATTGAATTACACTTCCATTGAGATGAGCAAGACTTACATTGAGATGGCTTACATTTCGATTGAGATGACCAAGACTTGTATTAAGATGACCAAGACTTACATTGAGATGACAAAGACTTCAAATGAGATGACTTGCATTTCCATTGAGATGGCTTACATTTACATTGAGATGAATTACACATCCATTGAGATGGCTTAAATTTACATTGAGATGGCTTACATTTACATTGAGATGAATTACGCATCCATTGAGATGGCTTAAATTTACATTGAGATGGCTTACAATTATATTGAGATGGCTTAAATTTACATTGAGATGGCCTATATTTACATTGAGATGGCTTACAATTACATTGAGATGGCTTACATTTAAATTGAGATGGCTTAAATTTACATTGAGATGGCTTAAATTTACATTGAGATGGCTTACATTTACATTGAGATGGCCAATACTTCCATTGAGATATCGAAGACTTCCATTGATATGGCCAAGACTTCCATTGATATGGCCAAGACTTCCACTGAGATGGCCAAGACTTGCATTGAGATGGCTAACATTTCCATGAGATGAATTGCATTTCCATTGAGATGGCTTAAACTTCCATTCAGACAACCAAGACTGACATGGAATTGAATTACACTTCCATTGAGATGAGCAAGACTTACATTGAGATGGCTTACATTTCGATTGAGATGACCAAGACTTGTATTAAGATGACCAAGACTTACATTGAGATGACAAAGACTTCAAATGAGATGACTTGCATTTCCATTGAGATGGCTTACATTTACATTGAGATGAATTACACATCCATTGAGATGGCTTAAATTTACATTGAGATGGCTTACATTTACATTGAGATGAATTACGCATCCATTGAGATGGCTTAAATTTACATTGAGATGGCTTACAATTATATTGAGATGGCTTAAATTTACATTGAGATGGCCTATATTTACATTGAGATGGCTTACAATTACATTGAGATGGCTTACATTTAAATTGAGATGGCTTAAATTTACATTGAGATGGCTTAAATTTACATTGAGATGGCTTACATTTACATTGAGATGGCCAATACTTCCATTGAGATATCGAAGACTTCCATTGATATGGCCAAGACTTCCATTGATATGGCCAAGACTTCCACTGAGATGGCCAAGACTTGCATTGAGATGGCTAACATTTCCATGAGATGAATTGCATTTCCATTGAGATGGCTTAAACTTCCATTCAGACAACCAAGACTGACATGGAATTGAATTACACTTCCATTGAGATGAGCAAGACTTACATTGAGATGGCTTACATTTCGATTGAGATGACCAAGACTTGTATTAAGATGACCAAGACTTACATTGAGATGACAAAGACTTCAAATGAGATGACTTGCATTTCCATTGAGATGGCTTACATTTACATTGAGATGAATTACACATCCATTGAGATGGCTTAAATTTACATTGAGATGGCTTACATTTACATTGAGATGAATTACGCATCCATTGAGATGGCTTAAATTTACATTGAGATGGCTTACAATTATATTGAGATGGCTTAAATTTACATTGAGATGGCCTATATTTACATTGAGATGGCTTACAATTATATTGAGATGGCTTAAATTTACATTGAGATGGCCTATATTTACATTGAGATGGCCAATACCTCCATTGAGATGAATTACACTTCCATTGAGATGGCCAAGACTTCCATTGAGATGGCCAAGACTTCCATTGAGATAACCATGCTGAAGCTTATCTTGCTATAATTCAGGTGACATTCACACCTCAGGTAGTTTTCGAGATCTGTGATTGACCATCTTTGATGTAATTGACAGAACCTGTTTTGCTTCACATCGATGTTTGTGACTACAGATATCTACAGGGTGGCCCGAAAGTCCCTTTACCCTGCTAAATTTCTCACACTTCTCCCCGCTGTCCCCGCCATGGTGGTGCAAGGAGAACGATGGAGTGCATACAGATACAATGACTAATTATTGTAAGTCCTGCATAACAAAACCTGTATATTAAAAGAATCTAAGAACAAATACTTTACAGGGGAGGGGTAAAGCGACTTTCAGGCCATGCTATACATCAACCACTTGACTTTAACAATACCTGGCGCTTCACCTCTCCTGTTCAGAAAACCTGGTGAGAGTGAATGATCCCCTGAGAGTTTAAATGAATTCCCTTGTTATCTTTGCCACTAAATTCCTCTCCTTTTGGAAGGACTTGTGACACCACCCACTCCCCCCCCAACCCCCAACCCTCCACCCCCTCCCAAACAATCACTACACTGGCTTGTACGACTGTGCAGTTCCTAGTGGAAGTCGTTTAATTGGAAGAGGATTCATTTTCCAACACAAGAAAGATCCAAAACAAATTTCCAATATTGTCCATCAGTATTTGGAGAACAAGGTCCCAGCCGGTGCGTTCTGAGGAAATGCTCTGTTCGGACAAACTCAGCTTCTCAAACTGTGGCTTCAGAGGGGTTTCCTGAACTATCTTTCCTTGGAATGCGTTTGAGGATTTGTGGATTTGAAGTTCTTGGTTTAATATGTCGTGCATATGACATCGCTAGATGAAGAACCCAAAATGGAAATTGATCAGGTATACGCATCTGTATATGAAAGATAAATCGTTTGGAGCACAAAGACTGCCCCCCTCCCCACCACCCTACCTGCACCAAATGATTCTGAAGCAAAAGGTAGTATGAAAATGTTGTCATGAACTGAGACATGATTTGAGGATGAGGGTACCAGTGAGGTAGTGCAGACAGTTTATTCCTGTCATTGTAGGTTTACTTGGGTTAAATATTGCAGTCGGTTCTGGGATTTTATTGAAAACCTCATTTAAGTAATGCTGGTCTCTTCCGCCCCCATTTTTTTTTTCTCGGATGCGCAAGTTGCGTCATTGCTGGGGTGCGGTTGTGACGCACTGCGCCCATAAATCATGACATGAATTTACCATACGGTTAAAGTACCAGCACGCAATGGATGACTCATTTTTAAAGGAACTGAAGGATATTTAACATTCACAGGAGTGCCAACAGATGGGACATCCGGCTTGGTATCCATTGAGCGAATGATGGAACGTTCCATGAGGCTGCAAAGTACCGGGCGAGCATTTTGTAAATGGATCTAATTGTTTCTGAAGTTAAAAGTCGCCAGTACCTGAGGGGGGCAGGTGACTTCTCGACTGTTCTGTGACCCGGTCGGTGTATGCCTGACCAAAAGGTGCTCGATGAGTATGGATGGGAAAACCTGTTTGTAGTTGGACACCTCCAGCCTCATGACTTTTTGTTTTGGATGCAAAGTCGAGGCTCATGGAACAGCGAGAACTGAGAATGGATCAGGACGTAATAGATCAAAAGGAACAGTAGAAAGATAAAGGGGGGGACACACCAATAGCAGTGTTGAGGGATGAAATAGAGGGAGACTTGGAGTAATTAGGGATGTGAGGAGGAATGAGGGGGTGGAGAAGGACACACTTTGTTGACAAGATGTGTGCAGTTCTGGTCACCACAGTTCCAGAAGGACGTAGATGCCATAGTGAAGGTTCAGCGTAGGGCTACTAGATTGATTCCGGGCCTAGCTAGACTCTGCTATGAGGAGCGGATGAAGGAGCCAAGGCTTTATTCACGAGGAAGTCGGCGGGTTCGAGGAGCTATGATGGAGATGTTTAAGACAATGAATAGGTATAGATAAAATAAGTGCAGATTAATTACTCAACAGAGCAGACAGTGATAGGACCAGGGGCCATAGCCTGGGAGTAAAGAAGAAGAGAGTTAAGACGGTAGTAAGGCAGGGGTCTTTCACTCAGGGAGTAGTTAATGCATGGAATGGTCTTCCTGGAAAAGTAGTGGCAGCAGAAACAGGAGATAAGTTTAAATTATAATTAGATAGGTACTTGGAAGTTATGGAGATAGAGGGGTATGGGGATGTTGACAGGACTTTGATGTAGTTTGATAGGTGATTGTGTGTGTGTGTGTGTGTGTGTGTGTGTGTGTGTGTGTGTGTGTGTGTGTGTGTGTGTGTGTGTGTGTGTGTGTGTGTGTGTGTGTGTGTGTGTGTGTGTGTACGGAGTACTGTTGGTGGGGGTCTTGTCAAAGGGGGTTGTGTGGTTGATGTGTGTTTTTATCCAAGCCCATGCCCCCTCCCCTGAGGGGTGGGGGGGAGGGGTAATCCCCCTTGATTACTCTTGGCCGGTAATCAAACACAGAAACTACAAAAACAAAAAATGAAAATAAATAAATAATAATAAATAAATAAAATAATTAAAAAAATTAATTAATCCCTATAAAGATGGATACAGGAACAAAGGATATTTGGAGGGAGGTTGGTTAATGGGGGAAGAAAATATCATGATTTTGCATGGGGAATGATCTGGGATGGTGATGAACAGTTGTCTGGAAGACCTGGAGGGAAGAATCGAAAAATGGATGAGCAACCAGCACGTTTCGAAAAAAAAATGAATCTTCCAACTCCTCCATGAGCTTCTACTTTGAAAAAAAAAATCCCCAAAACTTCGACTTTTTGCATTGCTTGTAATCTGGACCATGCTGAACCTTGCTGTGCACTCGCTACTTGCATGACGTTGGTGACGTGTTTCATTTTGCCTCTTCGCCGGCTCATCATGGTTTGTCTTTTGATGCACCATTTGATTTCCTTTCAATGACTAAGGTGATGATTTTAAGTTCTCAGTTCATTGGAGGGAGACAACTGTGAAGACGTGGGATCTCTACAGGGCGTTATCAAGGACCATTACACCAAAGTAGCAATGTGTAAGGGTTACACTGATTTGATTTACATAAGTATATAAAAACTCTCGTCTTGTATACAGACAACCATGATGAGGGCTTTGTAGAATTCCAAACGGTACGATACTCAGGGAGAGATAAAACGTGCTGTTTACAAAACCGTTTTTCTATCTGTTGATCGTTTTTACCTTTTCACAACTGAGTGGAGTACCCAGCCTCAGGGTGGCTGGAGATGACTCATTATCTGCTGAAAAAAGTGTAGTCTGTACATTGCAAGAAGACTCCATAGATGTTCGTGTGATGTGCACCTAAAAGTGTTTAACATTGGTGGAAAGGTTGAATGGCTCTTAAGGGGTATAAGGTATCTGAAGGTCATCTTCATCCCCCATATCCAACAGCAGTTAGGGTCTAAAGCAGGGGTCTCCAACCTTTTTGGGCAGAGGGCCACAAAACCAAATTGGTGAGGGGCGGAGGGCCGCACCCAAAAAAAAGGACGCTAAATTCCGAAAAAAAATATATATAATTAATATGTGGAAATTTAAACAAAAATTAGTGCTGAATATATTTTTCTTGCCAACGAATATGATAAATTAATAATCGTGTTAAAAACACATGTGTGTAATATGAATCAAAATCATAATAAAAATTACAGAACGCTTTGATCATTGACCCTGACAAATTGGCAGTATCGCGGGCCGCATTGTAATGGAAACTTAATATGGCACCGCGGGCCGCATAAATCCGTCTGAGCGGCCGCATGTGGCCCGCGGGCCACAGGTTGGAGACCCCTGGTATAAAGGGGTCTTGAGGGGTTTAAAAGGGTTTAACGGGATTTTATAATGCTATTTATTCAATTTTTTATTTTTCGATATCCTATTGTATAGATATTGAAATATCATGTAATCCGGTTGGTCGTCGGAACTCTAATGAAAGGGTGACAATTCTAATTTGTCTCATCCATACAGTACATAATAGGAGTTTCCCATGCTATGTATGGTCCTTGGTCTCAGAGTAGTTGTACCGGACAAAGTGATGGGACTGCTCCACCACAATGGAGAACAAGATATCTGCGATCACAAAGTGATCACCAAGGATAAGCATCCCCTAATCAGTGAGGCTTACCCTTGGCGATTGTCCACGACTTACTCTTGGCCGGCAATCAATAATGGCCATATGTTTTTTTGGGTTTTTTTTCAGACACCATATGACCTTGACCTTCAACATTTAGGGAGAGAGTGTAAATGAAAAAAATTTGTCCCCATCTACAGTCTACCCATAAAACTCAACGTCATGAAAATCGGAGGAAAATTATTCAAGTTGTGATCAAAGAGGCGTTTTTTTGTTAATTATGTCACGATCCGAAAAACGTAGGTCAAGGACATCAACCAACTAACAGATGCACAACTTCAGTGCAGGTAAACTATCATGATGCAAGGACATCTTGAAAGGCTACATGGTCTTTGAGATGCCGCATTGGCAAAATTGTGCGATGACAAAAAAAACTTCTTTTTTTGTAGACCACCATTTTGTAGACCTTGACCTTTAACCTGCAGGAGTGTTATGTAAATGAAACGTAACTGCGCCTTGCTTTGGCTATCTATGGTGGGCAATTTATTTCCGATTGGACAAACTTTAGTCGAGTTATGGTGAAAAATGTTTAAATGTCTATAATTGGGTCATGGCCTTAAAAAAATATATAATTGTCAACCCCGTATACTTTCTGTTCACATTATTGATGCAAAATTTCATTCCGAAAGTCCCAGCTGGCTCCGAGATACAGCTCGGAAATTGGGAGTGCAGGAAGGACTTTTATTTATTTTTTATTTTTACAAATGGTGGTTTAGTACTCCTGAAGATCGAAGATACTCAGTGGTACAATTTAAATTGTACAGTAATTGTAGAAACAAACCCGATAACAATACTTCCTCCATCCTATAGGGGAATATTTAAATTACCCAACTGATACGACCGATGAGAAATTCAAAACAACAAATATTTTCGAATTTTATTTTTTTAAATGATTTTGAAAAATGTTTCCTTAAAAACCTAAGTAAGGGACCCCCTGAGTATACCTTGAAAATTTGGTGTCGATCGACCTAAAGATCTCGGAGTAGTCAACAGATATAAAGACATGCAGACACTTTTACTTTTCCTTCTAAAAATAGAGAAGATATTTTGACTTCCTTTGGATGTACTCATGATCATAAAATATTATATGCTCTTCCACCAGAGAAAATCATCCGAAATCATTGCAGCACATTACAACCAGAGGACTCTCCCATCTGACGTCACTAATCTGTGGTGCGCAGTACCATTTGGTGCGGAACAGCACGGGTTCACTTGGGGTGCAAAAATGGCACAAACAGACCGAATACCACGTATAAGTAATTTTAATTTTTTTTTTAATTTTGTGACTCGGCAAGAGTGTATTACATGTTTTCATGCAGTATTCACAATCTCGTTCAGGGTTGAGCCCCCAACAGGACATCAGCCTCACTGGGGGGTTTATATCGTGGGTCCTGCCCATCCGTCCGTGTGTCCATCCAGAGCTTCTGCTCAAAAATGACTAAACACATTTTTCGTATTGGCAAAATGTATGCAATACTATCTGGGCATGAAGCACGTCAAATGATTTTGGGATTGGAGCCAAAGGTGGTCATGGGACACACTATTTTATTTCCAAATTTGGGCAATTAAATAAAAAAAATACGTGAGAATATCGTACAGGATTGCTTGTACTTTCAGGAGCAATTTTTTTATAAATTTATATTCTTTTTCCGTCTCCATTACCAATCCACCACTTTCGATTACCATATTGAATTTTTTTTTGGTACACTTTATCATCACCGTTGCCGACAAACCACCGGAAAAAAATTATTTATATAATTTTTACCTTTGTATAGGGTGTCCCAAAAGTCATGTAGTGATCTGTCTGTAGGCTCACTGCGCTTGAACAATTGAATTTCCATTTGTATTAAAGTACCGTTCAACAAGTGCAGCATGATCTTGATCTTGTTCTTGTTCTGTCCATCTATTCATGGTAAATCTTCAGGGTTAGAGCATCAATCTGGAAAAAAAAATCACTGTTATAGGCATTAGCATTTACATAATTTTCAAAATCGCCACACTACCTTTGGGATAGTGTGCGTGCGCGTTCGTGCGTGCGTGCGTGCTTGCGCGTGCGTGCGAACAGTGTCGATATAGAGTCTACACCCACTTTCAAAATTTTCATCTTTTGTTGCCTTATAGCCTGGAATTAAATTCCATTAAATCAGACTTTTTCCACCTATATTTACACATCATAACGCACAACTTAAAAGTGAAAAACAAATTTTACAAATTTTCGACAATTAATAAAAAATACAAACTAGAATATCTTGGTTGGATAAGTGTCCAGCCCCGTGAGTTAATACTTGGTGGAAGCACCTGTGACAGCAATTACAGCTGTGAGTCTGTTGGGATAGGTCTCTGCCAATGTCACACACCTTGATTGGGCAATATTTGCCCATTCTTCTGTACAAAACTGTTCAAGCTCAGTCAAGTTGTGTGGGGAGTGTTGATGGACAGCAATCTTCAAGTCATGCCACAGATTTTCGATTGTATTTAAGTTGGAGCCCTGACTGGGCCACTCAAGGACATTTATCTTTTTGTTCTTTAGCTACTCCAGTGTAGCTTTGGCTGTGTGTTTCGGGTCGTTGTCATGATGAAAGTTGAACTTCTGTCCCAATTTGAGCTTTCTTGCAGAGGGCAGCATGTTTTCCTCCAGGATTTTTCTGTATTTTGCTCCATCCATTTTCCCTTCTATCTTGGTATGTGCCCCAGTCCCTGCTGATGAGAAACATCCCCATAACATGATGCTGCCACCACCATGCTTCATAGTACGGGTGGTGTTCTTTGGATGATGTGCTGTGTTGGGTTTGTGCCAAGCGTAACGTTTTGCATTTATGCCAAAAAGTTCCATCTTGGTTTCATCAGATCATAAAACTTTTTTCCACACTGCTTCAGAATCTCCAGAGTGTTTTTTGCATACCTCAAATGAGACTCATGGTGGGCTTCTTTGAGAAACAGCTTCCTTCTTGCCACCCTCCCGTATCGGCCAGACTTTTGGAGTGCTTGGGATATTGTTGTCACATGTATATAGTGACCAGTCATTGCCATAAAGGACTGTAGCTCTTTCAAAGTTGCCAATGGCCTCTTTGTGGCCTCTCTGATCAGTATTCTTCTTGCTTAGCCATCCATTTTGGAGGGGCGGCCTGATCTTGGCAGGGTCTTGGTCTTGATGGTACCATCCACCTTCCACTTCTTAATGATTGTCTTGACTGTGCTCCAAGGGATAGTGAAGGCCTTGAAAATATTTTATACCCATCCCCTGATGTGTGACTTTCCACAACTTTATCCTGGAGGTCTTTTGAAAACTCCTTGTTTCTCATGGTTGAGTCTTTGCCATGAACTGCACCACCCAGCAGAGGAAATCTACAAGAACAGCTGATTTTATTCTGAAATAATCAGAATCACTCTAATTTAACACAGGTGGAAGCCAATTAACTTGATGTGTGATTTTGAAGGTGATTAGTGACACCTGAGCTAATTTACAATTGCTATTATAAGGGTGGTGGACACTTCTCCAACCCAAGGTATTCTAGTTTTGTATTTTTAATTAATTTTCTGAAATTTGTAGAATTTGTTTTTCACTCGGAAGTTGTGGGTTACGATATGTAAATAAGGGTGGAAAAAGTTTAATTCAATGCAATTTAATTCCAGGGTATAAGGCAACAAAATGTTAACATTTGAAAGGGAGTGTAGACTTTCTATAGGCACTGTATATGTACTTCTCTCAACTCTTCATCCACTTGTATTCCTTCTCTCACAACCTTTTCTACCCTTTTCCTGACTTCCCTTCACTCCTCCGCCCCTTCCCATATTTCCCTTCACTGATTTCCTACTCTACACTTCCATGCATAACCGAGCTGTTCTCTTTACCCATTCATCTACTCCCTCATACCTTTTCCAGCTACTTCCTCCTTTACCTACTTCCCCTTCTATTGATTTATGCACTCCTCTGTTTACCTATTCACCCACTTCCCGAATAATCTGCCCTGAGTCTACTTCAAATTTTGCTCTCATGCAGAGAATACAGTATCGTGTTGTAATGTTTCCTGCACTTTAATGTTAAAATACAACTTGACCATAACAGTTCCAACTCCCTGAAAGTCCTGCTACACACCCTGAGCACAAGCTGCAGTTTTAAGCTAATTTGGTTCAGCAGTGAAGGTATGCATTCGGTATGCAAGTGCATCCTTGTTCATTATACCTTATAACGTGCCCCCTCCAACTCCTCCTTCCCCCTTCCTCTCCTCTCGCTCATGGCTGCAGAAATGGATGTGATCGGGACATTCTCTAAACCAGATGTCCACAACTATTCTGTCCTGAAGATGAGCATACGCGGTGACGTGCTTTACGTCGGTGCACGTGATGCCATTCTTGCACTGAACCCAAGGAATATAACGGAGGAACTGCATACCCAGGTACCCAACATGTTGCTGAGCTGCTGGCACCGCTTCTCACCTGCAAAAGTTGCACGTGTGGTTCACTAAATTGACAAAGTTATCTGTGTATGCATGCACCCACCGTCTTTCACTATCGAGAGTTACTTGAGTGTTTAATATTCTTCTAATTACAATGAGATTTGATCTGTGAGTTGCTCGCAGGGCTATCTTAACGGAGACAGACATAAATTTGCAGACTCGCAAAAGCGTGGACCGTTTTGATCCACGATCCTTTTCAGGGCTTGTAGTACCTCTCTTGTTGTGATATTTATGCAAGATCTGAGATTCCAGGGGTTAAGGATGTCATAATGGACACAAACAACAGGCACAAATGACTTGTGTAACGTGGTCGATATGGTGATGTAACAGACACTGTGTCAGTGGAAAGAAGAAAAAAAACCCGTAACAATTGGGTAAGAAAATGGGAAAGGGAAATGATGCAGCTGACTCCAAATGCAGGTGAGTGGAAGGGAAAGATATAATAACATGAGGCAATATAAATGGCATGTCGTATAATTTTAAAACTTTTATTAGTACAGTATATGTGTATTGACTGAATATGGTTTTAAAGAGTTTTTATTTTTAGCTCGCCTGTTTGAAGAACAGAGAGCTACAGCGATACCCCCGACGTGAGCGTCAGCGTGAGCGTGAGCGTGTAAATGTTAAATTTTTTTGATGCAAGTTATTTTTAACCTCCGCCTTCAAAGATCGGAGGTTACTGTTTTCACCCCTTTCTGTTTGTTTGTTTGTTTGTTTGTTTGTTTGTTTGTTTGTTATCTTGCCAAAACGAAGTTTTTGCAAGATATGTTAGTCAGCTTGTATGTATTTTTTATTTTTTATTTTTTGTCTGTAATCACGTATAAAAAATTCTGCAGAGCACAGTTATCATTGGAAATTTTTGTAACTTCGCATAACAGAGGCCTATAGAGGTCCCTTTCAGTGCATAAAATTTTGAAGGTCAAGGTCACTTTGTCGCAAATCAGGGGAGTCGACGAAACGCTTATTTTTTGAGTAATTTTGATTGAATCGTCTTCAAACTTCATGGGAATATAGTTCATGGTCTGGGGCTCAGCTGATTAATTTTTGGTGGCGATTGGCCTTGACCTTCATGGTTAGCGCCTAAGGTCAAACATATTTGCCCCCAAGGTCAAATTTTCAAGTTTTAGCAACCATATCGTGTAGTACCTCAAATTGAACACCTCGATGAGTGCTTTCTAGATATGTCAAGCCTGAGACATTATGACGTCATTTGGTGACGTTATGAGGCAAAAGCATATTTTTCATGGTTACTCTGTAGAACGATTCTCATCGGAATCTCTCCTAGGCAGATATTCCTCAAGGAGTCGCTCCTGGTGGATAGCAGCTCTGTTCACCTCAGTGTGACCTTAAAGAAGTCACACGTGGTCACCTTTTGGCAAGATACGGGTCACCCTGCGGGTGACATTGGCTTATTTTTTTATTTGTTTGTTTGTGAACAGTATTATGGAAAAACTCCTCGACGGATTTCGACGAAACTTGGTGGGGGGGGGGTTAGGTATGGTCCAAGGATCATGCCATTAGATTTTGGACTTGGTCCCCCCCCCAAAAAAAAAATTGTAAGAGAAAAAAAAAATTTTTGCAACTTTTTTTTCAACAAAATTTTGATCTTTTTTTTTTCATTTCTACATGTTTTAAGTGATTAGGATTTCGACAAAACTTGGTGGGGGGGGGGGGTTATGTATGGTCCAAGGATCATGCCATTAGATTTTGGACTTGGTCCCTCCCAAAAAAAATTGTTAGAGAAAAAAATATATATATTTTTGCATTTCTACATGTTTTAAGTGATTTCTAACCCCCCCCCCAAAAAAAATTGTTAGAGAAAAAAAAAATTTTTTTTTTTGCATTTCTACATGTTTTAAGTGAATTCCAACCCCCCCCCCCCGCCCCAAAAAAAATTGTTAGAAAATTATAAAAAATTTTAATTATTAGACTCGTCTTTTAAAAACGATAAATGTATAAACAGGCGCGCATTGGGTGGCTTTGACACCAACTCTGGTTTATTTTTCTTCCAGGTCGATTGGAGTCCTCCTCCCGAACAAAAGGACCAATGCTCGTGGAAAGGAAGAAATGCCACAGTGAGAACAACTTTTTAACTTCCGTTTAACCTGCCCTGTTCTCTTGACCACACGTCACAATTCATTGATCAATTTCCGTCGTTTTGTGCCCCCAATTTTTAAATAGTATGATGCTCAGTACGTGCGTTCCTAAACGTTCACCTTGCCTTTTATTCGGAGAAACAATCTGCTTCGGATGATGGCTGCCCGTCAGTGGAAGATCTCCTCATGCATTTGTCATCGGGCCTTCTATTGCATGAAGTGTGACACAATTACATATCCGATTCGTGTCCTTGATGATTATAAAAGTCGACGTTCTGATCTGTAATAAAGTGCAGGACATTGATTATAAACACATTGTAATCGTTTTGTTGTAAAATGACGTGCCTGGCATGGTCATTATCAGGGATAACTACTTGAGTGCCGTTGGCCAAGATCGTGGCCTCGTGGAAACGGGCTGTTGACCCATGTCATCGTTCAACAGTCTGTATTGTTTGTTCCTATTGAAGTGTTTGTTCCCATGGTTCCCGACTGTGGTTGCCTTAAAACCAATCAGTGTTTTATTCAGTTTGCCTGAAAGAAAGAGCATATTTTCATTATTGCAAACTGGAAAAATTCAACACTCAAACAGTTGATGGTCGGCAATTGTTTGAACTGGTTTGCCGATGTAAACAATTAACGTGATTGTTCTGCAAAAGCTATTGTCGCTTGGCTTGATGTGCGTGCAGACGGAGTGTTTCAATTTCATCCGGGTTCTTGAAGAAGTGAATGACACATGTCTGCTCGTCTGTGGGACCTATGCATTCCAACCAACGTGTGCTTACATCGTAAGTTTGTTTGCTGTTTGGGGCCACGATTTAACAGGAATAGTACTGTCTATGTATTATGTATACGTGGAAAAAAAAGTCGTCTCGCTATTCACATGCGTTCCTTTTTATTCTCTCTCTCTCTCTCTCTCTCTCTCTCTCTCTCTCTCTCTCTCTCTCTCTCTCTCTCTCTCTGTCTCTCTGTCTCTCTGTCTCTCTGTCTCTCTGTCTCTCTGTCTCTCTGTCTCTCTGTCTCTCTGTCTCTCTGTCTCTCTGTCTCTCTCTCTCTGTCGCTCCTTCATTCTCAAAATTCAATTTGTTTTCTCTTACCCCCCTCCCCCCATCCCAACCTTATTTTGCCAAATGTGTATCCAACATCTCCCTGTAAATCCAAAGTCTAGTAATGCTAGTTGGATAGGGTTTTACGATCTTTAAAGGCTTGATGTTCGGTCACCACTGGACTGTATAATGAGTTTTATTCTTAGCCACGTATCTTTGCAATTTTCTGCTATTCACTGAAACCTGTTCCATCATTACAGCACCGGAAGGGGTTCTCATTGGTACAAACAGAGTCTAATGAGGTTCAAATTTTCAGTGGTCGTGGAATGTCTCCCTACAATCCAGCTGACACCTCCACTGCGACTTTTGCAGGTGTGTGTGTGTGTGTGTGTGTGTGTGTGTGTGTGTGTGTGTGTGTGTGTGTGTGTGTGTGTGTGTGTGTGTGTGTGTGTGTGTGTGTGTGTGTGTGTGTGTGTGTGTGTGTGTGTGTGTGTGTGTGTGTGTGTGTGTGTGTGTGTGTGTAATATATATGTACCCAGTAAATCCTCATCCAATGTGGGTCTTCACAATGCAGATGTGTTTTTACGTGTGGGAATAAATGCAATGATTATTTCCCAAAAGCGCATAAAACTTGATTATACACGTGTTTGAATGTGGTTCTGTGACGTCTCCTGCCATCTTCTACCACCCGCAATGTTTTCTGTCTGTATAGCGCCGCAGTCGATTGAGCTTGTGCCCAGGAGGTTTATTTAACTCAACGTTATTTAGCCGTATACTGTGCCCTTAAATACAGTAATGCACCGAAACGTTAAGCCTGTCCAAGTGGTAGTGGAGTGAAAAAAAATCCCGTAATATTATAACAATAGCAGAGAACAAATTGCGAGGCGGAATGAGTGTAGCGTTGGTTGGCCATGAGTATCATGTGAACGAGCGCACTATAAACACCATTCGATCAAGTGAGGGAAAGATCTGCACAACTGCGAAAGCTTCTGCACCTGTAAGTGCCAAGGCATCGCAAGTTCCTTGGAGTAATCCTCTCATTGAAAAGGATGTTCGGATCAATGATCAGGTGAACGACAAGGGCTCGGTGGTTGACAGTGCGGCCATACTGGAGCGCGTGACCTATACGAACACGTGACCACCGGTGGAGGTTCAGGAAGTGAGAGTTTATTTCAGGCAAAAGCAAAGGGTGGTTCGCAAACTTCACTGGGAGATTTGGTCTGCATAATGTCAAGATTTGGGGTGAAGCCAGGTCAGCAGATCACAAGGCAGCTGCAAGGTTCAAGCCGACTTCCTGGAGTTTATCACAGAAAAAGGCTGTCCCTGAACAGGTGTGCAATGCCGACGAAACGGGCTGTTCCACAAGAAAACGGGAAACAGGACGTGCATCTCCAAGGAGCAGAAGGGGAGCACATGGGTTCAGGTCTTTGATGGATGAATTTACACTTTTTTGTGGGAATGCATCTGATGGCTTTAAATTGCTGAACTTTATTGGTTTATTACACAAATGTACACTCTCTAAAGGGGGAAAAAAAAACAAGAGGCAATTACTGTTGGTTTGGTAGTCTAATAAGAAAGCTTGGGTGACAAGAGTGATAGTCAATGTTAACAGCAGTTTTGTGCATGAAGTCAAGGATAACCAGGCCAAGAAGAACCTTGACTTGATTAACAAACAAACAAAAAAAAACTGTAAAAGTTTTTTTCTTTGTATGTTATGTTACGTGGCCACGTTCCCCGATCCTCATTTATCCCATGAGGTCTGAAGCTTCCAGGAACCTAACCCCCATGTTGGACGAAGGCGGCGTGCATGTATGTTTGCATGTGCTTTCTGGTTCTACCGACAGTAGTTACAGGGGAAAAAAAATGATTGATCAAAATAATTTCAACTGATGAGGAAGTCCTGTCTGTAAATCTTCCTGCATGACTGTTGTTGTTTTTTTTATGCTGGGCTAGGTGGCAAGCTGTATTCTGGCACATCAAATGACTTCCTGGGCAGAGAACACGTAATCCAGCGCACTGTCGGAGCTCATAAGGACATCGATTCCGAGCATCAAAAATCTTGGTTAAACGGTGAGTGGAGTTTTTGTGGGAGGAGTGGTGGGTTGGAGCGCCGGGTGGAATGAACGTCCACCCGACAGTAATATTACTCAACGATGGTTTTCGCGGAGGGCCAGAGTAGTTTGACGACTTGCTCTAATTTGCAACACCGAATCGCACGCGATTCCTGTTGAATTGTGTTGATGAACTGCGAGTTGATAATTAATCGGTGGCATTTGTTCATACAGAACCACGGTTTGTGGCATCCGAGTTTGTTCCCGAAGATGCAGACAGCCCTGAAGATGATAAAATTTACTACTTCTTCACCGAGATAGTGAGCGAGTTCGACTTTAGTAGTAAAGTGACCGTCTCGAGAATCGCTCGAGTGTGCAAGGTCGGTCCTCACGCTGGAGAATTTTTTTGGTTTTTAAAAAATAATTGCTTGCAATATAGACCTGCTAATATGACCTGAACGTACTTTTGGCCAAACATCCTTGAAGTTGTGTACGAATTGAGTGGGAAACCGAAAACACTGCATCACAACTTAGTTTTACACATTTTAATGTTGAGGTTCTTCTTATTTTGTACGTAGCACAAGGCGGTGGGGTATCATCGTTGGCTGGGGTTGCCACTCTGCCACTGATGCAATTCCCTCTGTCAGTTGGGGCATCAGTTTGGAATATGGCCATGGTGCTGGCGATGGCTTGATTACTATTCACGAAGGACACCAAGGGATCTTTAACATCCACCTTCTAATTCTGGAAGATGGGACACCCAGTTTTAACGTCCATCAGAGGGACGGCACGCACAGATTCACCCTGCCTGTGAAACACCGGGATGACAGTTTATAGCCGGGCGAGATTCAAACCCAGGCTACACAGCTTGGAGGCGAGTGTGCATACCTCTAGCTTCAGCCATTCTGCCAACCCCAATATGGAGGTTAATAAGTGCTGAGGATTTGAGTCATTCCTTATATTAAGATATATGGCTAATATAGCATTTTATTCTTAGAACAATACTTTAGAATGTTTGTGATTCAAGTGTTATGACTCCTGTACCCAGTTTTGGAGAGCCGTGTGCTAATAATCGCAAGCTGCTTTTTTGGAGGAACCTTTAGAACAGAGAGTTATGTTTATTTAATGTTTATATTCTGGGTTCTTTCATTGCCAGACGCCATCTTCTCTGCTCTGAGAGGCTGTATTCGAAAGTTGCGTCGCACGCAGTTGATGAAAATCTCGAGCAAAATTTGCATGCAGTAAAACAGGAAGCAGCATACCATGTTGATGTTACTCAACCATGACATGATGCACTGATGTTTTATTTGCCCCCGTTGAACTTAGTCCGAAACGGGGGCTGATGGATTTAGTCTCGATTTTCGTGTCCGTGTGTATGTGCCCGCAGCTATATCTTGGGCATGTCTTGACCAATTTTATTTGTACTTGGCACAAAGACAACACATGATGGTATGCATATGCATGTCGTCTGTGTTTTTTTTTTTCGACATCAGATCCAAGATGGCTGACTCGCGGCCATTTTCGTTGTAAAAAAAAATACAGCAAAACCCGGTGTCAAACATGTCCTCAACCATTTTTAACCTCCGCCATCTTAGAAGATGGATGGAGGTTACTGTTTTCACCCCTTTCTGTTTGTTTGTTTGTTTGTTTGTTTGTGAACAGTATTACGGAAAAACTCCTCGCCAGATTTCGACGAAACTTGGTAGGGGGGGGGTTAGGTATGGTCCAAGGATCATGCGATTAAATCTTGGACTTGGTCCCCCCCCAAAAAAAAAATTGTTAGAGAAAGAATTTTTTTCTTTTTGCATTTATACATGTTTTGAGTGATTTCCAACCCCCCCCCCCCCCAATTTTTTTTTTACCCCTTTCCCAAAAAATTGTTAGAGAAATTTTTTTTTTGCATTTCTACGTTTTAAGTGATTTCCAACCCCCCCCCCAAAAAATAGAGAATTTTTTTTTTTTTTTTTTGCTTTTCTACATGTTTTAAGTGATTTGCACCCCCCCCCCGCAAAAAAATTGTTAGAAAAAATTTTTTTTTTTTTGCATTTTTACATGTTTTAAGTGATTTCCAAGCCCCTCCCCCCAAAAATTGTTACCCCCCAAAAAAGGGGAATTTTTTTTGCATTTCTACATGTTTTAAGTGATTTCCAACCCCCCAAAATTTTTTTACCCCCCAAAAAAAATAGAGAATTTTTCTTTTTTGCATTTCTACATGTTTTAAGCGATTTCCAACCCCCCCAAAAAAAAATTGTTAGAGAATTTTTTTGCATTTCTACATGTTTTAAGTGATTTCCAACCCCCCAAAAAAAATAGAGAATTTTTCTTTTTTTGCATTTCTACATGTTTTAAGCGATTTCCAACCCCCCAAAAAAAAAATTGTTAGAGACTTTTTTTTTTTGCATTTCTACATGTTTTAAGTGATTTCCAACCCCCCCCCCCAAAAAAAATAGAGAATTTTTCTTTTTTGCATTTCTACATGTTTTAAGCGATTTCCAACCCCCCCCCCCAAAAAAAAAATTGTTAGAGAATTTTTTTTGCATTTCTACATGTTTTAAGTGATTTCCAACCCCCCCCCCCAAAAAAAATAGAGAATTTTTCTTTTTTGCATTTCTACATGTTTTAAGCGATTTCCAACCCCCCCCCCCCAAAAAAAAATTGTTTGAGAAAAAGGTTTTTTGCATTTTTACATGTTTTAAGTGATTTCCAACCCCCCGAAAAAAATTGTTACCCCCCCCCAAAAATAAGAAATTTTTTTTTGCATTTCTACATGTTTTAAGTGATTTCCAACCCCCCCCCAAAAAAAATTGTTAGAGAAAAAAAATTTTTGCAACTTTTTTTTCAATAAAATTTCGATTTTTTTTGCATTTTTTTTGCATTTTTACATGTTTTAAGTGATTTCCACCCCCCCCCCAAATGTTGGAGAAAAGAACTATAACTCTGTCAGCACTGTAGACATATTTAATGAATAAGATATAAGGTTCACTTGAGTGACCCAGCAGTATTGGCGGCGGAGGTTTTGCACTCTACCGAGTGCTCCCCCTCTAGTTCAGACATGTATTTCCCGATCTTGTTCAAACTTGGCACACAGATAACGAATGATGGTTTCCATATGCGCGCCATTTTGTTTCAATATCAGATCCAATATGGCCGACTGGTGGCCATTATAGTTGTAAAAATACCCCGATGTTGAACACGACCTCAATCGTTTTATGGACAAGCATTTTTTCGATGTTGTTCAAACCTGGCAACCAGATGAAGAATGATAATTAACATACGCTCGTCATTGTTTATCTCGATCACAACCAAGATGGCCTACTGGTGGCCATTTTGTTACTTAAATGTGTCCCCAACCATTTCTCAGACACGCACATTCCAATTTTGTTTACACTCGGCACAAGCACAGTATATGATGGCATACACGCGCACTTCACTTTATTTTGTGATCTGATAAAAGATGGCCGACTGATAGACTGGTGGCCATTTTAGTTGTATATAAATTTGGGCTAGCCCTTTAACTCCGCACAGCAAAATTACGAAAACAACGTGGGCTATGACATTTTACAGTCTTTTTTTTTACTTGTTTAGAAATAGTTCTCAAAATATTGCATACCGCGCAAGAAAATAGATGCTCGCAATGTTGAGGAGCTCATTTCTTATGTCCTCAACAACAACCCCTTATTTGTCAGGTTATGTATGGCTTCAAGGCTCGTGAAGTGGTCTAATTGCAGATTTAAACCTCCATTCATTATTTATCATCTGAATTTGACTACTCAGATTGTATTTCCTCGTGTTTTTGATGGGTAAACATTTGGTTACCATTTTGTGGTGTTGCAGGGTGACAAAGGTGGGCAGAGACTGTTAATAAGGAAGTGGACTTCGTTCCTCAAGGCACAGCTCGAGTGCTCGCTCCAATCCAAGGACCTGTACTTCAACCAGCTTATTCAGGATGTGTTCACATTGCACCACAATCTAAGCGGTGGCACCACGGAGACCACTTTCTATGCTACATTTACCAGCCAAATGTAAGTGGACAGTTTTGCTGCTTTCATGTTTTGTTGAACAGCGAACTGTATGTCATACAAGAAGCCAAAATGAGTTTGTAAGTGCGTTGTCCTGTGTAAGAGGCGACGTCTGACAATTTGCGTACATCTACTGAGCAGGCAGGACACCATGGTCTGTTTTTTTTTTACTGGGTTTTCAAATTAATATATCGATTTTTTTTTCTTTCTTTTCATTTGTATCTGAAAAAGGAAGTGGTTAATAAATTGATTTATGAGGTCCACATATTTTTCACTTTCCAACTGATCATCGAATCGGGTGGATATTGGAAATGGGACTTTTGCAGTTGCTTTCGACCATGTATGGCCTTGTAATGAATGCTCTGCCGATCGAATTACTTTAGCCAATCAGGCTACGCAGCACAACCCAGACCTCTCTGTGCTCGGCAAAGACGCCTGTTATTTTCATTTGACAGACCTACTTTCACAGGTGTAAATAACTCTGTAAATGATGCAAAAACAGATTGTGCTGTACCTCATTAAGCTGAACAAAAGGCATTCCTTTCTTGTCTGACACTTATGCATGTCACTTGCTTAACATCTATCAGGGTAAGACTTGGATAGCAGATATTTTTAAATTACATTGACCTCCATTGTACATTTTAAACATGCTTTAAAACTGGTTCTAGTATCATCTAACCAGACTCGGTGGTGTAACGGTTGGAGCGCCCACTCTGAGTCTGGGAGGTTGGCGGTTCGAACCCCGATGAGTCATGTCAAAGACTTTAAAAGTGGTACGTGCTGCTTCCTTGCTTGAGACTCAGCATTTAAAAGGTTAGAGTACAGACAAACAGCTGAGGTTGGCAACTATAGAGCAGGCTTTGATGGGTCTAATTCCTCCTGCATTGCGATTCATCGCGTACAGAACCATTCATCCATATACATACATTATGTGCCATCCCTCGGATGGACGTTAAACTGGATGTCCCGTTTACTAGCATTAGTTGGTGGATGTTTAAGATCCCACGGCGTACCTTGCGAAGAGTTGGCAAGCTACAACAGTCAACCTGAACAAGTTACAAATTTTTGTCACTTCCAGTTAAACGTCAGGCCTGGCCAACCGGTTCATGAAAGACTTGGGTCAAAACCTTTCCTCAGCCGACCCCAAAAGATTGTGGGAACAATCGAGCCATAAAATGAATAAGGAGAGAGATAGACTCCAAATTCAAACGGTTATAATCCACTTCTGAGAATGATATATTGGAGTTGGTTAAAAGAGTGGGGGTCTTTTACATTCTCTCCATCAAGTCTTATGATATCCATTACTTGATGTTGTTTTTTATAGAGCACCTTATATGACTGCAGTTGTCGTCTTGTAACTAACACGTACGTTGTGTGGAAAAGGATGCTAGTTGCAGCAATGACGAACAAACAATTTGTGGGCTGCACAGACCTGTCGATGAACAATAGAAAAGGAACACCTTTTCCAGAAGAAAAATAAATAAATAAAGCAAAAGGAACAAAAGGGCTGACGTTTCCGCCGTGTAGCCGTCGCCAGAGCAAGATGTCATAACAATGGTTTTATTGTCCAACACTGAATTTTGTATGAGCCACGAGGGCATGAGTACAGTATATGCTCGGACGTCGTGTTCAGTTGCATCGCTGGATTCACCATACGGTCGAGGAAAGTTAAACCTTACTTATCATGCAATGCCCAGAAATGGCTGAATGGAGTGGAGGAAATGGTTGGTCTTGCGCTGAAACATGTGATGCCTCAACATTGAGATCTGCCTAACTGTTTAACAATAACTCGGCGCTCGGACAGAAACATGTCGTGGGCATTGATGACAGGAGACCTACAGTCGATGAGGAGTGGAGTCTTTCCCTGATGAGGCAGTTGCTTAAAGGCTGTTCGTCACGTAGTGCTTGCTAAACCGCTGATTGGTAGCTACGAGCGAGGGGATAAAAAGCGCTTTTGCAACTTTGCCGCAATCAAAGATGGCCTTGAACATGGCACATGCTCTCCAACTCACCGCCGTATTTGGAAAAGCTGAAGCATTGTACGAGAGCTTTAAAAAAAAAAAATTATAGCGAATGAGCACTGACAACAAATATGAGTGCCCACTTGTATCATGAAAATGGTACAAAAGTGGTTGAGAAAGAATTGGACTACAGTGTCATCCACCAGACGAGGAACATACCTTCCACCGCTTCAGCGACACTGTGTTTTGTGGTTGCCGTTGGTTAAACACTAGTTCATCCGGCTTTTGATGGTTGGCATTGGCTAATACTAGGTCATCCGCCTCACATCAAGGGTTCCACTACCCCCTCTCCACTCACTGAGTTGCCACAAACCGGTCCAATCCCGATGAGTGTTTTTTTTTTTCTAAGGAGACACCATCTCCTTCCTTACTGGATGACCGTTAGCTCCCAAAGGGAGCTCATCCACCCTTTGTCAGGTGTTGTTTTTAGTCCTTGCAGGGTGTCACAGTCGCCCTCCCCACTAGCAAAGCCAGTGAGGGGTGTCGGTTTAGTTGGCGACAACCTGACCCTGCGACAGGTTGCACTGGGTTATGTGTTACCAGTGGCAGTCGCAAAAGACGGACCTGATGCACTGACATGCAAATGGCTGCGCTAAGCATGATGTTCGTTGCAACTGGAATCAAGTTGCTAATAATAATGAGTTTAAATTTTATTTGAAACATCATGTGGAGCACACTGTTTTTGTTTTCTGTGAACATTTATTTTTGTTGTTTTTTTATTTATTTATTTATTCAAGGTAACAACCAAAGAAAGACCAAATTGTTAATAATCCTGAATGTACATTTTTGCCTCGTTTTGTGCAGGGGCGAGCTGAATATTTCTACCGTATGCAAGTATGACTTGACGTCGGTACGTGAAGTCTTTTTGGGCAAGTTCAAGGAAGAGCGCAATGCCAAACACAAATGGTCCACCGGCACGCATTCAATCCCCAAGCCAAGGCCTGGTCAGGTGACTCGCCGATCATTAGGCCCACCAAGGACCCATACACAACGAGAAGCCATGCACAACACCTCGTGTTTTCAACTACAAAATACTTTTAAAATCGCATGGTTACGTGGGCTTGGATTTTTTTTTTTCTTCTCGATGAAAGCATTTAGGTGTGTGTGTGTGTGTGTGTGTGTGTGTGTGTGTGTGTGTGTGTGTGTGTGTGTGTGTATGTGTATATGTGTGTGTGTGTGTGTGTGTGTGTGTGTGTGTGTGTGTGTGTGTGTGTGTGTGTGTGTGTGTGTGTGTGTGTGTGTGTGTGTGTGAGAGAGAGAGAGAGAGAGAGAGAGAGAGAGAGAGAGAGAGAGAGAGAGAGAGAGAGAGAGAGAGAGAGAGAGAGAGAGAGAGAGAGAGAGAGAGAGAGAGAGAGAGAGAGAGAGAGAGAGAGAGAGAGAGAGAGAGAGAGAGAGAGAGAGAGAGAGAGAGAGAGAGAGAGAGAGAGAGAGAGAGAGAGAGAGAGAGAGAGAGAGAGAGAGAGAGAGAGAGAGAGAGAGAGAGAGAGAGAGACACACAGAGAGAGACACACAGAGAGAGAGACACAGAGAGAGAGACACAGAGAGACACACTCTGTGTCTGGTTCTGTCTCTGTATGTCTGTTTCTATGTGTCTGTGTCTTTGTCTCTGTGTGTCGGGTTCAATGTCTCTGTGTGTCGGGTTCGATGTCTCTGCGTGTCAGGTTCGATGTCTCTGCGTGTCGGGTTCGATGTCTCTGCGTGTCGGGTTCGATGTCTCTGCGTGTCGGGTTCCATGTCTCTGTGTGTCAGGTTCGATGTCTCTGCGTGTCGGGTTCGATGTCTCTGTGTGTCAGGTTCGATGTCTCTGCGTGTCGGGTTCGATGTCTCTGCGTGTCGGGTTCGATGTCTCTGCGTGTCGGGTTCGATGTCTCTGCGTGTCAGGTTCAATGTCTCTGTGTGTCGGGTTCGATGTCTCTGCGTGTCGGGTTCGATGTCTCTGTGTCAGATTCGATGTCTCTGTGTGTCGGATTCGATGCCTGTTTTTCAATTCAATCATACTTATATCCTTCAAATACTGTACAATGCCTGAAAACAATTAACAGAAGGAGGTGTGAGTCCTGGGAAGCAGGTTGCTTGTGTTGGGTACTCCATAAGAGACGTAAAATTACTCATAACAACACAAGGACTGATCACATGGCATAGATGATAAAGCCATGGGACAAAGTTCAAAAGTTACACAAAATCCATTTTTAATTTGAGGCCATGCTGGAAGGAGGGTGGAGAATCAGAACAGCTGTTCATTAGGGTAAGCAATTGCAACACGAGATGGAACACGTCTTAAACATTTGTGTGAAATTTTCAACGAGGGGGAATTGTTTAAGCCGTCTGTCAAATCATTCCAAAGTTTGGGTACCAGAGATGCGGACGCTCTGTTGGAAAGATGGTTCCATGCTCCGGGAGGTGAATACGAGACATTGATCTGCTGGTATAACCGGCGAACGTCATAATTAAAATCGAACAAGTTGTACAAATGACAAGGGAGGTGTCTGTTCACACATTTCTACGTTTCAGTAGCTTGCTGATAGTGTGACATCATCCAGTTTCAGTGAGTTCAAGTGATAAAACACGTGATCGGGTTGAGATGCACGTGGCATGTCACATATTATTCGAGTAATTTTTATTTTTTCGATGAAAGGATGAAATTGCTAATAGTAGTTATCCACAACCATCCTTGACCATGTTGTGGAACGTCAGCAGACTCCCTCACCTTTTCACCTCTATTCGCTTTTATGTTTTTTGTTTTTTTCCTGCAACTGCTTAAGTGAATGACAAAAAAACTTTCAACATAGGAGCGCCTACCCATGGATAATTTTTGAACAAAGTTACATGATGATCAGATGGAAAATGTGGCCGGCACTCCAAAAAGTCTGTTTCCTGTAGGCACGGGTTGCACGATGTTTCATGCATCAGGAATAATGTTTCACGATGTTTTCACCTGCACAAGTGGTTTGGGTTACTGACCCTTCCCAGAGAGAGAGAGAGAGAGAGAGAGGGGATTATTGCTCACAGCACAATATGTTTCTCCCGTGCACTCCACCCTCGGCTGCTCCCATTGGGAGCGGGTGTTTCAGGATAAAAAAGGAAGCACAAGGGAGCAGCATAGCAATATTCTTCGTCTTTCACATACAGCACAAGGCTGTGGGGTAGCATTATTAGCAGTCCTGCTGATGCATTGCCATCTGTAGGTTAGAACAGGAATTTGTAATTTGTTCAGGGTGCTGGCGATAGCTCGCCTACTCTTTGCAAAGCACCACTGGGATCTTTAACTTCCACCAACTAATGCCGGCAGATTCGATGCCCGTTTAACATCCATCCGAGGGGCGGCACACACATTGATGAATCACGCCGTCAGTGGAACACCGCGATTTGTGGGCCGAGGTTCAAACTCAGACGAGACAGTTTAGAGGCGAGTGCGCTTACCTACCTCCCGGGATTCCTGCCAACCCAGTATAACAATCAAAATATAGTTGTACATTCGAGTATGTGCGTGGCCATAATATTTTCTTACCATTTTTAGATTCTTTCAATATTTGTGAATTGATCAAGATATCGCCTTGTGTTGCGGATGCAGTGCTTAAAAGGCCAACGCTCACAATCGCTGCCTGACCAGACCTTGAAGTTTGTGCGTGACCACTCACTCATGAACGAGGTCGTACAGCCGAGTGGAAAAGCTCCTCTCCTGGTGTGTGACGATGCACGCTACACGCATCTGGCTGTGGAGAGGCTGACCTCCCTGTCCGGCCAGCAGCTCGATGTCTTGTACTTGGCCACTGGTAAGGCTACGTTCTTCTCTTTGATGAACAATACGATAGTCATGGGCGAGCTAACATGGGGAAACAAAGGCAAATTAAGACAAAACAATTACAGCATTAAAATTGGAATGCATAATAATATGGCTTCATGAAACTACAGCAGACAAAATCCGAACGAAGCAAAATGCAAACAAAATAAATGATTGCTTTATAAACAGCAAGAATGAGAAGAATAGGCTTGAGAGGAGAAAAACAAAATTGATTGTAAATCTGTTGTTGTTGTTCATCTTTCGGCTGCTCCCATTAGGGGTCGCCACAGCGGATCATCCGTTATGATCCGCATACTGACTTGGCACAAGTTTTACGCCGGATGCCCTTCCTGACGCAACCCTGGTCGCCTCTTACGACACAGGGATAAGGATTGGGTTTCACCATGATTCCGGGCTGCCCTACACCCTCTCATAGCGCAGCCCAGTGCAGGGCTCCCGTCCTCAAGCGATCCTCCAACCCAAGCCTCCGAGTAGCCGGATTACAGGCGCACGCCACTACGCCCCGCATTGATTGTAAATCTGTGCCTTGTGAAAATATCGAATCTGTGTGCGAGTACTTGAATGTTCATCGAAGACGGTACAATACGATGGAATCGCAGCTTCCTCCTGCCAACGTTGAAGGCTGTAGTAGGTCTTGAGTACATGGAGTTAAACAAGTCCTCGAAGCATATCTGAAGACAAAGCACTTGCAAATCACCGCCACGTACAGGTAGATGACAGAGCAAAACCGAGCATAATGAAGATATGCATAGGCGATGACCCCCCCCCCCCGGGCTTTGGAATGGGTGCGAGCATTTTTTGATTCAGTCCAAGAGATCTGTGGCCATAGGAAATGCAAAATAACACTGACAGGATATCGCTGCAGATTATTACACGTCCCACCTGAAGCCTGCAGAACGCTACTTGTTTTGGTGTTTGGAGACCTAAATTTCCAAAGGAAAATATTGAGCGACATACCTTTGGAACAAAATACACTATGGATTAAAAAATTGAGTACAATGCTTGACTAAGATGCACAACTTGGTTCAACATGAATACTGTCCCCCAGTGTGTTGTGAAGTGCTTGTCTCGCATTGTGGTCCCAGACAGAGGATTCTTGCACAAGGCCATCAACGTCGATGGGAAAATGTACCTGTTTGAGGAGTTGCGGCTGTTTGAAGGCAACCAGTCAGTCCAAAATCTCCTGCTGCACCCACGCGAGGTATGGATTGATATAATACTGTTTATGGTATTTTCATCTTCTCATTCATCAAACTAATCAACTTGAATGAAAGCTACCACAAAAAAAAACACATTGGGCTTTAATGAGGAAGTACCCACCACCAGACTCAGTAGTGCAATGGCAAGAACATCATCTCTAAGTCTGGGAGGCTGAGGGTTTGAACCCTGGCCGAGTCACACCAAACACTTCAAAAATGGTCCGTGCTGCTTCCTTGCTTGACACTCACTATTTAAAAAGGATAGAGGATGGACAAACAACTGTACATTAGCAATACCAGCGCAGCCTTTGATGGGCCTACCGGCCTCCTTGTTGAAGTTCCTCATGAGGGAACACAGAATATATATATATATATATATATATATATATATATATATATATATATATATATATATATATATATATATATAGTTACAGTTTGGGGGTCAGCCGCCAACCGACTGCTCTGAAAGGAGCCGCAAGTCGAGTCGTCCTGACCGATCGCCCGGAATATAGATCGCCGCCCGGATAACTCCGAGCGATGGGTCCTTGTACAAGAACCGAAATACGCCAATCGGCAGATCGCGTGGGGTAGGGTCGATTGCCAATCTTCAATGCACCTAAATACCCACGTGATCCAACTACCGGGGTATTCCACCCTCAACGGAACTCGTACGGAACAAACTGCCGAGGCGAGCTTGTCCTTGCGCGATTCCAAGTGGCGTAACCGCCGAGAACCGTCGGTCCAAATGTCCCCCTATTACGGAAAACCAACGACTTTCTAACTAGCAACACACGAAATGTTCAGTCAATGAGGGAATGGACGAAACGAGCAGGTTTACATTCACACAAGAACATTTATTATAATAAAACACGTATGCAATTAAATAAGGCAAAACTCGAATGCAATTATACAAGCAACAAAAGAACTACAACCGTCTACTTATTATGTACAGTCATTTACACTTAACAGCAGTTCCTACTTATTAGACGGGCCCACGGACACACGTACGCGCGCGCGCGCGCGCGCGCGCGCACACACACACACACACACACACACACACACACACACACACACACACACACACACACACACACACACACACACGAAACGGTGGCAAAGGCCTTTAATCACGAGCTCCAGCTCGGAGGACAGGTGAGCTGAAACTCAGAGCTTGACTCAAACCTTTCCACCTTGTGTGGTCTTCAACTTGTCCGGACCCAGGCTCCAGCGAGAACGAGCTAGATCCAAATCGCCGTGATCCTTCCCGAGCTCCCGCGAATCCTCCCGCACTTCTCAACACGTGCCGGTGAGACGAGGCGCTGATCCTTCCTGTCGATGCGTCGCTTCCCCGAGGAACCAACTCCAAGAAGAGGCCGACGCGTCGCACCAAGCCGGGAAACAAAATGGAGAACGAAAAGCTCCACGAACCAAGAGGAAGAGGAAGAAGAGGAAGAAGCCTCCACTCGCAGCTCAAGCCGAACAACCGGCTCAAGTTCCTTCCAAAACAAAGCAGCAGCCGAAGCTCACTGAGCCAGCCGAAGCAAAAAGCTTCCGAAGGCCTCAAGCCAAGCAAGCCAAGCAGGACCCGATGGCTGAACGACTGCTCTCTCCGAAGCAAAAAAACTTACTCCTCCCACGAACTCAGCCCTACCACGGGATTCCCACAAACTCTTTCGGGACTCTTTTCACGGGACTCCCCCAAGACTCTCACGGGACTCTTTTGAACAAAGAAAAGATGTCCTCTTTATCCTTTGCACCCCTCCCCCGCACCCGGCGTGACGCATGCCCTCTTGATCCACCCCCCGCTCAACCACGGGTGGGAGGGAGTTGTTGACGTCACCGCAGGGTTCTTCTTCCTCTTCGCAGAAGAGGGGGAGGGACGTCTCCATTGTTTGCTCCCTAACTATTATATCGATCCGCAGCGCATCTAATCGATTTCAAAACATTTAAACAATGGAAGGTGAGCTATCTTGGGAACAAGCACTTATTGACATAGCTGACTAAGGGAACCTGTATGTTGTGTGCAATTGAATTCCAAATTCGTAACACTATCCCCTCCCCTTTTTACAGACTCGTCCCGAGTCGTCAAATTTTCGTGTGACCAGCATGTGTAAGTTTTCCCCTGGTACGTTCTACCTTCGGATCCTGAGTGCGACATTTCCTTATACGTGTCCCAAAAATAAATAACCTAATGCGCTGCGTAACTAACGAAACAAACTCTCACAGACTCATTCGGACAATTTAACAAAAATTGCCGGCGCTAAAACAAACATGCAGGTGGGGTTCCACGTATTTACAATCTTAACTTATCTATTACATCACACTAACCATGGCCCAGGACTTGTGATCTGTGAAAGGGGAAAGGCAAAAGTCATAGCAAAGTCTTTGGTGCAGGGGAATGGATGAAGATGGTCGCAAAACACAAAAAATGGACTGGATGCACAGGCTGCCTGCAGGGCAGTCCTCACAAAACTGGATGGTCCTGGCACGCATGGTGATGGATGGACACAGGGGCAAACGCAAACAAGGGTTAGCAGGCATGGGGTCATGGCAGAGGCAGGCAACTAGGCATGGCAAGGTAAGCCCATGCAGAACAGGCAGCTGCAGCACAACAGGCCGGCAGGTGAAGCTGGCCGGCCTCTGGTGTGGTTCCATCAGGTCTGGAGGGAGTGCAGTGGTGCCGGTCGCTCTGAAGGCGGGCTCGGACCTAGCCTACTGTCTCCCCCCACTCTATCGCCTTTGCCTGTCTCTGTCCATACCCGCTCCCTTAATTTGCCACAAAACAACAAAATTTAGCCCCTCTTTATTTTTATTTCCCTTTTATAATTGTCTCCCTAACCCCCTTTATTGTCTTTGTCCGGCTAGCCTATCATGTCCACCTAGCCTACTCCCAACCCCGACGTTCCCTCTCTGGAGGGGAATAGGGAGAGACTAGCGTCCTGTCTCGAGGCCCAACGAAGCCTCAGAATGGCTTCCTCAGAGTTCAGCAATCTACCAAGGTGAGTCCAGCGGCCTACAACGAGCGAAGGGATGGATGGTGCGAAGGGGTACATCTCCTATCTACCCTAACATTCATTAACCTGAAACTAACCCGGGGCTCTCCAAAAACGCCTCACACTTTAAAACTATCGGTTCTAAAAACCATGATTCCCGTCGCCTGTGTTGGTGTCCATTATAAATTTGGGCCTTGCCCTCAAATTTTCATACGTGCCCTCGCACAATTTCCTGGCTGGGCGGCGTGGCTCAACTGTCAGGAACTCCCCCTCTGCCGAACTCTAACCATGGCACCCCCAGGCCTGCAGGCTGCCTCTGAGCCAAGCTGCTCCCTATAAACACGGGGGGTTGCCCTCTCTGGCATTGCCCCCCTCCGATGCCCACGTGGCGTGTTGATGCCCCAGGTCCCTTTCCGAGGGTCACCCGTGCCCACTACACTGCCCCCGTGGCATTCTGGCACTACGGGTCCCGTTTCCGACGGGTCGCCCGTGCCCACTACTCTATCCCGACCCCTCTTGGGCCCTTGGCCTACTCTGGCCGACTAGTCCGGTGCCTGGGGTGCCCACAAAACAAAACTCAACTTTCCACAGCCACGCTCCCAGCTGGTCCATGAACTCTTGCACCCCTCTAAACGGGTTTCGTGCCTTCTCTCGACATCAACAACAAAACGACCTCCTTTTAGTAAATTTAACTATCCACTAACTAAACATTAAACTGACCCTGGGGTCTCTTGGGTGGGAATCACTCCTCCCCCAAACCAGTCATTCGCACCATGCATACCACATTCACTCCACTCACACACTTGGGCCCACTGTCCCACATTCATTCCTCACACACTTTCCATTTCGCAACTCACACCAACACTCCACACTGCCATCCTTCTAACTAAATCCCTTGACTAACTCGTGCTCCCTCGTCATCCCTTAAAACTCATGCACGTTCCATTTACTCTAGCAGCTAAGCTACGTCTCCACAACACATTTCCAGTCTGTCCGTGTCTCCAAAAATCCAAAAATTCCATTTCCTAAATGTAAACTAAAATCCCTCAAACTAATCCATTCCACGGGCTCCATGAGGTACAACCCACGTCCCCATGAAGCCGGTCTCACTAACTCTAACCCATCCTCCGAACTAGTACTTCCTGTGGCCCCAAACAAGGGGGTCTTCCACCCCTTGCCTGGGAATCCTGTTCACCCGAAGCGAGGCTTGCTTTTCTCAACTCTTTTTTTTTTCATAATGCGCACCACCAGCGCGGCAGTTCACAGCCGCGCTCTTTTTCCGTGACGTCATGGCAGCTGCTTGCGCCCCGCGCACCTCGTCCCTCTTGGACGGTACCATCCGGCAGGAATTCCCTCCTGCCGGATTCCAAACACACGTGCAGCCATAACGTCACTCTGCGCATCTCAAAGCAAGCCCCGCGTTTCGAGGGGTTCCCCACGCGAACACATGTGCTCTGCTCGTCAGAGCTTTACAAACACGCTCGCGTGGAGAACCCATCCGGTCCAAATTCCGAATCCAGCCTAGCTTCTGTCCGTCCACGGGATCGGCTAACATCCACCGCTGGCGTTTCCGGACCGGGTTTCACCTGCGCAG